>NC_082714.1:158712416-159012416 GCF_030144855.1 Hypanus sabinus | reverse complement strand
TTCTCCGGGTTATGATGGCATTCATCATTTAGATCTTCTTAAAGATTTCATTGTAGTTGTTACTGGGAAACTGTCAACTAGAGATTAAAGAAGAAATTTATTTGTCTCATGTACATCGAAACATACAGTGAAGTACTTTGCTAGTGATGAACACTGTCCGAGGATGTGCTGAGGGCAGCTTGCAAATGGCACCATGCTTCTGGCGGATGCCCACACCGGCTAACCCGCACATCCTTGGAATGTGGGAGGAAACAGCAGTGATCGCGGGCAGAGTGAACAAACTCCTTTCAGACGGCGGCGTGAATTGAATCCTAATCATAAAGCATTGCGTTAACCCCTATGCCAGCGCGACACGCGCTGCCATTCCCAGTAAAGAGATGCCATTACAGCTCAGGCCATTCTGGAGTCAGAGTTCAATTCCGGCGCCGTCTGTAAGGAGTTTCTACATTCTTCCCGTGACAGCCTGGGTTTCCTCCGGGAGCTCCGGTTGCCTCCTACAGTCCAAAGACAGACCGGTTAATAGGTTAATTGGTCATTGTAAATGACACTGGCACTTATATGACATCAGTTTCTCTTTCTCATACATTCTGAGTGACAAGTCCCAAAGTTACATTTTGTTTTGAAAAATATTGTTTATTCATAACACATACAGTAAGTACTGGTGATGCAGAACATTAATTAGACCACCAATGCGTTACTTTCTTGCATGCATCAATACCACTCACCTCTCCTCATTACACAATGCACTGTAAGGTATTTGAGAGACGGTTATACAGGGGCCATTCGGGCAGTGAGTCGCAGATATGGGCAGGAATCATGAGGGCATAAGCCCACCCTCTCTAGTTCACTAGGGTTGGAAATCGGTGTGAGTCCAGAGGTCAGGGCTTGAAGGTCAAAAGACATCCGCATCAGTCCGGCAGTCAAGACCCAAAGGTCAAACCCACGATTGGTTAGTCCTGGGGGGGGAGTCAAAAACCAGTTGTCGGCAAAGTCCAGAGCACAGAAGTGGAGCCTGATGGTCGAAGACCGAAGGTAGAGGCCAAAGAGACATGAGGGCCTGGGTCATCAGGCCGGACGTCTGTGCGAGTCCAGTAGGTCCAACACGTAATCTGTAGGACCTCAGTCTGAGTGTGAAGTTGGAGCCCAGTGTCAGTGAGGCTGAGAGTCCGGGACCAAGGGTTGGAGGATCTCAGAGACTCTGTGTGTGTGTGTGTGTGTGTGTGTGTGTGTGTGTGTGTGTGTGTGTGTGTGTGTGTGTGTGTGTGTGTGTGTGTGTGTGTGTGTGTGTGTGTGTGTGTGTGTGTGTGTGTGTGGTGAGTTTTGCTGTTTTGTAGTTTTAGTGTTGTGTCGCTGATGAAGTTTCTGCTGAACACTGTGGGCACGCTATGTGGCGCTGGAATGTGTGGCAATACTTGCAGCTTTCCCCCACTGCAGTGTATCTAATATTTCAGTAATATTTTAAATATATAGTTTGATTAAGCATTCTTTGCTTATATAGTTCAACATGGCTTACAGTATGTGTAGGAAGTACATGAACACCATACATCACACCAGAGTGCCTTATGAAAGAAAATGAACTTAAATTTAAGTCCATGAGTCCCCCCCAGACTCCCATTTTTTTTTCCTTTGATTAGTGTTTGGAGTTTCAAAGGTAACAGCCAGCATATCCTGACGAAGGGTCTCGGCCCGAAACGTCGGCTGTTTATTTCTCTCTACAGACGCTGCCTGATCTGCTGAGCTCCTCCAGCATTCTGTGTGTGTTGCTTTCGATTTCCAGAATCTGCAGAATCTCTTGTGTTTGTGGAATGCACACTGTTGTACAAATGCAGGGAGGGGGAAGTCAGGAGTGAGGTTGGCAAACAAGAGAGAGTGAAGGGTTCTTGGAAGGTTGGAGCTGGATGTTGCGGTTTAATGCCATCTTAGCCTGTTTTTCTGTGTGACCTTCCCAACAAGCATCCACTTCCACTGAAGCAAGCTGCCCATCTCTGCATCACTTATCTCTTGAGAATGAGTGGGTGTGTGGGGTCCTTTGGCTCCTGCCTTCCTGGATCTGTCCCCACAGAAGATAATATTAATTTGCGGGTTTGAAACAATGCGCACTTGACGTGCACAAGGGAAAATACAGGCTTAATGTCACATCTGTTTCCACGCCGGATCAGATGGCAGTTGAGAAGCAGGTGGGGTGTTATACGTGACCGTCATTCAAAGAGAATTGTACCAGGCTCTCTTTCACAGCGCAGGCCGAGGGAACTGAACTGGCTGCTCTCTGGTGGCCTCTGCTAACGTTTGGGCTTTGCTGTCTATTATGTGTGATGGACTGAGTGTTTGTCTCTGGTGTGCCCAGGGACTTTCATTGCCTTGAATTGTCACTTGGCACAATGACGCAGATGCCAGTGGAGTTTGGCATAACTGGAACAAGGAGCATTCCACGCTCCTAGTGTTGCTCGTAACTCCGTCTATCCATGTTGGTTGTTTCCTCTTCAATATCCTTGCTTAACAAAATCGAAGTCAAAGTAAATTTATTATCAAATTACGTGTATTGGTTTGTAGGGTTGTTCGCCAAGCCTGGAGGCTAGATCGCAAACATTTCGTCACCAGTCAAGGTGACATCATTGGTGTACGATTGAATATTGTTTTCGCGTTGTACTCGGCACAAACAACACTCAGTTGTGCACTGCCTTGACTGGTGATGAAACGTTTGTGACCCAGCCTGCAGGCTTGGCGAACGTCCTTACAAACAAGCAGCCAATCCCCTCTTTCATTTCAAATATGTCACCATACACTACCCTGAGATTCAGGCATTCACAGGAAAACGAAGAAATACGATAGAATTTATGAAAAACTTTACACAAAGTAAGGCTGATAAACAACCAAGGTGAAAAAAAAGACAAATTGTGCAAATAACAATTTAAAAAGAAAATAAATAATACTGAGAACATGAGTTGTAGAGCCCTTGAAAGTGAGTCCATGGGTTGTGGAATCAGTTCAGTGTTGAGGTGAGTGAAGTTATCCATGCTGGTTCAGGTTGAGGGGCAATAACTGTTCCTGAAGCTGGTGGTGTGGGACCTGGGGCTCCTGTGCCTCCTACTTATTGTAGTGGCAAGAAGAGAACATGGCCTGGATGGTGGTAGTGGTGGTGGGGATGTCAATGGTGATGGATGTTGCTTTCCTGCATCAGCGCTTCACATGGATGTACTCAGTGGTGGTGGGGGGGGGGGGGTCTTTGCCTGTGATGGACTGAGCCGTATCCACCACTGTTTGAAGAATTTTCCAGTCCTGAGCATTGGTGTTTCCATACCAGACTATGATACAACCACTCAGGATACTCTCTACAGTGCAACAATACTGTGTCTATAGAATTGTCAAAGTTTCAGACAACTTACTGAATCTCCATGAACTTCTAGGAAAATGGAAGCGCTGTTGTGCCTACTTTGTGACTGCAGGTTACGTGCTGGTCTCAGGACAATTCCTCAGTTGTGGTAAGAGCACGTGGTACTAAAGTTACTGCCCCTCTCCACCTCAGATCTCCTAATGTGAGGACCGGCTCATGGGCCTTCAGCTTCTTCCTCCTCTAGTCGATAAACAGCACTTTGGTTTTGCACAGAGGTTATTGTTATGGCTTCTCTCCAAACGGCTTTTCAATTGAGCCCCGTTTTCCAGAGGAGAGAGTTCCTGGCTTCCGTCCCACTTTGAGAGAAGAAATGACCTCTGCTCTAATATTAGACTGCTCCCACCTACTCCAGAGTCTGAGGTCCTCATCCACGGTCCCAACTCGTCGTCATCGAGGCCAAGAGGATGATTGGAGATCCAGGAGCCAAGGACTGAAGGCTAAAGCTGTCAGCCCACTAGGGAAGCCAAAAGCCCAACGTCCATGATTCACAAGTCTACTGGAGGCTGGAGGCCCTCGTCTGGGCTGTCCTTGGGTTAGAGGGCTGTCTGTGTGTGCTCATGTCTGAACAGGGTAGTCAAGAGGGAGGAAAGGGGCTTGGGGTAGCACAATAGCATAGTGGTTAGCTTCACAGTACCAGCGACCCAGGATCGCTGCCTGTAAGGAGTTTGGGTACATTCTCCCCGTGACCGCGTAGGTCCAGAAACGTACTGCTTGGCAGGTAAACTGGTTATCGTACATTGTCTTGTGATTAGGCTAGGATTAAACCAGGAGATTTCTGGGTGTAGTGGATGAAGGTCGGAAGGGCTGTTCTATACTGTATCTCAATAAATAAATAAATTGGTTTGCTGTTGTTGCTTTTGTGTTCCACTGAGCTGAGCATTGAGGGCAGGCTATGTTGGCGCAGGAGCGTGTGGTGGCACTTGTGGGCCACCCTCAGTGGATGCTTAAGTTGCTTTGGTTGTTCATGCAAATGATACATGTTTCAATGTACATGTGACAAGTAAATTTGAATCTAAATTATTCCAACTCTTCCATACCACAACAGAACAAAATAGTCCTTCTTTCTATTTCTCCCAACCTCATGGACCAATACTATTAAGCAAAGGACCTGTGGACCCCTGGTCTAAATAAACTAAATAAATTTCAAAGGTTATGGGGAGAAGGCCGGGAACTGGGGTTGAGGAGAAGGGAAAAAAAGGATCAGCCATGATTGAGTGGTGGAGCAGACTCGATGGGCCAAATGGCCTAATTCTGCTCCTATGTCTTATGGTCTTAAACATCCTTTGGTCTTCAGGAGAATACCAGTCTCATCATTGTGATTAAACACTTCAATTCAATTTATGCAGTTTAAAAAAGACCTATTTATTTTCTAATAAAAGACATTTCACTATGAAGTCAGAGGAGTCTCAATGGACAAAACCAAATTTAATTTTTTGGAAAATAGCTATTTCATTTTATGACAACAGCTGATTTTTTAATTAGACTCTGCTCTTCACGGACAGGAATTTTTTGTAGGAAGATCTGAATAAAATTAAAGTAATAACTAGTGCTTTAGGGCCATCCCCACCACCCAGGACATGCTATCTTCTCACTGCTGCCATCAGGAAGAAGGTACAGGAGCCTCAGCACCCACACCACCAGGTTCAGGAACAGTTATTACCCCTCAACCATCAGGCTCCTGAACCAGTGTGACCAGTATGAGTGACATCTCTCCACCTCAATTCTAGATGTTTTTCTTTCATAGGCTTATGAGTGGAAGGTGAAATGTTTAAGGGGAACCTGAGGGGTGAACTTCTTCACTCAGAGGGTATTGCGAGTGCGGAATGAGCTACCAGCGGAAAAGGGGATACAGGTTTAATTTCAATATTGAAGAGAAGTTTGGATAAGTACACGGAAGGGAGGGGTCGGGAGGGTTATTGTCCGGGTGTTGGTTGATGGGACTAGGCAGAGCGACAGGAGTCCAGGTCTCAGGATGTTGGATAAAACACAGAGTCATAGACTTCCAGAGCACTAGGCACAGAGACAATCCCTTAAGCATGGATTTGATAGGCTGAAGGGTCTCTTTCTGTGTTGTAGTGCTTTATGACTCTGTCTTATCCCATACCCTGAGACTAGAACTCTTGGTCAGTGGGCAACATCTTCCCTGCACCCAAACCTCCACCCCTCACCCAGCATGTCCACTAATTCTTGCTCTGTCTAGAAACACCAGGGTCCTTTGTGAAGACCCTTCCTCTTTACAGACTGATGCACCATCAATAACTCACACTGAGACGTAAGGCGAGATATCGGCTTTTATTGACTGGAAGAAGGAACCAGGAGTGAGTGTCTATCATACAATGTCTTGGAGACTGAGGCCGAGCGTCAGGCCGCAGGTCTCCTTTATACAGGGGCCTGTGGGAGGAGCCACAGGAGCAGTCAGCAGGGGCGTGACCTGACAGGCACATAGTTCACCACACAGACCTTCTGTCTCTGCCGTTGGATGGGTGTTTTTAAGGAAGAGGCCCTTTCTGCACTGTGGAGCTCCTGGACTCTAACTTCTGGTAATTGTTCCCCCCCCCCCCCCCACACACACACACACCTTCTTCACCATTCCTCATTCCTGTTTCCCTCTCACACCTTATCTCCTTACCTGCCCATCACCTCCCTCTGGTGCTCCTCCCCTTCCCCTTTCTTCCAAGGCCTTCTGTCCTCTCCTGTCTGATTCCCTCTTCTCCAGCCCTGTATCTCTTTCATCAATCAACTTCCCGACACTTTACTTCACTCCAATCTCCCCCTCTCCCAGTTTCACCTATCACCTGCCACCTGGTACTTCTTCCTTCCCTCCCCACCTTCTTACCCTGACTTCTGCCCTTCCTTTCCAGTCCGGATGAAGAGACTTGGCCGGAAGAGTTGGCTGTTTACTCTTTACCATCGATGCTGCCTGGCCTGCTGACTTCCTCCAGCATCTTGTGTGTGTGGCTTTCCTCACTGACGTTGGGTGAGACTAGAACTAGAGGTCATGGGTTAAGGGTGAAAGGGGAGATGGGGCACATGAGGGGGAGCTTTTTCACTCAGAGGGGGGCGAGTGTGGAACACGCTGCCAGCAGAAGTGGCGGATGCAGGTTCAATTTCAAATTGGAGGGCTATGGTCTGAGTGCAGGTTGATGGGACTAGGTAGGCTAGTAGTTTGACTTGGATAGAATGGATCACAGGGCCTGTTTCTGTGGTACAGTGCCCTATGACTCCATGAATTTAATGATGGAGCCATACAGCACGGAAGAAGGTTCAACTTGTCTAATCCAAACATGGTGCCCACCTAATCTAACCTTATTTGCCCATATTTGCCCCATATTCCCCTAAACACTTCCTATCCACGTGCCTCTCCAGCACAGGTGCATGGCTACACAGTGACTGAAGTGGTCCTGCAGACTTGTCACGCAACTGGATCTGCTTTATATATAACATTCATATCATTTTGAAATTGTTAATATAGTTGTGAAATACCCTGTAATTAATTGTGTTCATGAATATAACCCATAATTTTTCTCAATAATAAACATGCCACAACCTTTACTTTGAAACATTTTTGCGTTTCAACGTATTTACATTCAGTGCTTCAAGTTACAAATTGCAGCTCATTTGTAATAGACTGTCGGCCTGCTGAACGCTGACACTGTAATATGTATATTGCAAACAAAACACTTAAAGTGCCACAAAGTTTTCTGGCTTTGTGAAAATTTCTTGCTCAGAACAGCTGTAAAAAAAAAATTAGAGGGAACTTTGCCCTCCAAGCTTTTAAATGTTATTACTGGACCTGTTTCAACCTGTTCATTCCATATACTGACCACACTCTGGGTGAAAAATTTGCCCCTCAGGTTCTTACTAAGTCTCTCCCCTCTCTCCTTAAACCTGCACCCTTCAGTTCTTGATTCCCCAACCTTGGGCAAAGCTCTGTATACATTCACCCGACCTATAACCCTCATAATTTAATACTTGTCTGTCTTGGGCACTAGCCCACTAACAAGGGCAACTTCAGGTGGCAATGCCTCAAGAAGATTGCATCCAATCACTGAAGACCCTCAGTCTCCAGGACATGCCTCCTACTCATTACTCCCCTCATGGAGGAGGTGCAGCTGGCATTCCCAGCCCAGGGTCCACATTTAATGGTTTTGGCCCATGGATCCCACAAAGCTGGGAGCTCCTGGGGTATAGGAACCTGACGACACACACTCAAAATCTAAAGAATAGCTTCTTCCCTTCCACCAAAAGGCTCGTTAACCAATAAACACCTCACTATTTTCTCTTCTTTTGCATGATTTATTACTATTGCTGTTTTTTAAATTTGTCATGTTGTAACATAGTGATTCGTTATGGATTGCGCTGTACAATTGCTGCAAAGCAACAAATTTCGTGACATGTCAGTGATAAACCTGATTTTGATTCAGAGTACCACCTTTCAGTATCCTATACGCTCCAATAAATAATGTCCTGGGTCACTAGGCTGAGGAACCCACCAATTCTAGCTGTTCTAATCTTCCCACATAATCTTCCCACAACAGCTTATTGACACCATGGATAAGGAATTATCCAGCTGGCCTCTGGGAAAGAGAGATAAGTTTCCTCCCCAGTGGAACTAACAAACATTGGTATGTTTATGAGACAGGAGGCTGTCAGAAAGAAAGCTAATCATGACAAATAGTTGTTAGGGGGATAAATGGTCACCCTGGGTGAGGTCTTGTAGTTTTCCCATTACCCAGCATCAATATCAGGTGGTGAAACTCATAATCGCAGGTCAAGCTTATTAACGGAATCGCATCAGGGCCTGTTTAATCCATCGGAGAGCTACACGTTTTCTCACACACGGAGAATTCTCGGGCCCGGGGGGCACAGCTCAGAACACAGAGATCTCCAGTTATTGTTCATCTGAACACAGGACAAAGGAGACCGATAGCTGAAATTGAATTTATGTGAGAAATTTGTCTGCTTTAAATGTAAAACGCCCCCAGATTTCCTCTGGATCGTTGAGGGTAAATAAGGCATCAAGGGTTTCTTCACAAAAGCAGCATCCATCACTAAGGACCCCCATCACCCAGGACATGCCCTCTTCTCATTGCTACCATCAGGCAGGAGGTACAGGAGCCTGAAGACACACTGTACACTCAACTTTTTAGGAGGAATTTTTTCCGCTCTGCCATCAGGATTTCTGTATGGACATTAAATCCTTGTACAGTACCTCACTACTTTTTATCTTTATTTTAAAAAATCTTTTTCACTACTTATTTCATTTATATATGTATATACATGGCACTGTGCAAAATATTTATGGGACTCTTGTCGACTGAGAGTGAAAAAGGGGAATCATAGTTGGGAAAAGGAAAAGGGAGAGGGGGTGGAGCTGGAAGCACCAGAGAGACATTCTGTAATGACCTATAAACCAATTGTTTGGAATCAAATGACCTTGCCTGGTGTCTCAGAGCTGGGTGTGTCTGCATGTACAACACCCTCCTCCCCTGGCATTTCTTCTCTGCCGCCTGTCCCACACCCATAAAACCATAAGACATAGGAGCAGAAGGTGGCCATTCAGCCCATCGAGTTTCCATCATAGCTGATGCCGGATACCACTCAACCCCATACACCTGCCTTCTCACCATATCCTATGATGCCCTGACCAATCAGGAAATGATCAACTTCTGTCTTAATACACCCACGGACTTGGCCTGCACCGCAGTCTGTGACAGAGCATTCCACAGATTTCCTGCTCTTTGGCTAAAACAATTCCCCTGCTTACCTCCATTCTATAAGGTCACCCCTCAACTTTGAGGCTGTGCCCTCTAGTTCTGGATACCCCCACCATAAGAAACTCCCTCTTGCTATCCACCCTATCTAGTCCTTTTAACATTCGGTAGGTTTCAATGAGATCCCCAGCATTCTTCTAAAGTCCACTGAGTACAGGCCCAAAGCTGCCAAACGCTCCTCAGATGTTAACCCCTTCATTCCTGGAATCATCCTCGTGAACTCTCTCCAATGACAACACATCCTTTCTGAGATATGGAGCCCAAAACTGTTGACAATACACCGTGTGTGGCCTGACTTGTGTCCTATAAAGGCTCAACATTATCTCGTTGCTTTTATATTCAATCCCCTTGAAATAAATGCCAACATTGCATTTGCCTTCTTTACCACAGACTCAGCCTGTGAACTAACCTTCTGATGGTTTTGCATGTGGACTCCCAAGTCCCTCTGCACCTCTGATGTTTGAACCTTCTCCCCATTTAGCTAATAGTCCACACTATTGTTCCTTTTACCAAAATGCATTATCATTCGTTTCCCAACAGTTTCCCATCCCTCTTGTGGCACTCCATCCTCACCATTCCCAATATCCTTTGCTTCCACCAGATTTACAAACTCGCTCTCCGCTCCACGTTGACAAATAGTACTGTGTAGGTCTTTAAGCATCCTGGTGCACTCTCTCTCTCTACTGTATATATTTCTTATTGTGATTCATTGATTTTTTTCATTATGAATTACAATATACTGCTGCCATTAAACAACAGATATGACAACGTATATATATTAAACCTGACTCTGATTCCAAGCCTATGAACTCCACTCCTTATTCTCGTGATGTGGGTGGGCATAGAGGCTTGATAGGAACCTGAGGGGCAACTTTTTTATACAGTACGTGGAATGAGCTGCCAGAAGGAAGTGTTAGAGGCGGGTGTTATTGCAACATTTAAAGCACATTCGGACCAGCACAGCAATGGGAAATGTTAGAGAAAGTCTTCCTAACCGTTTTTTATTCTATGGACCAATACCACCAAATAAGGGGTCTGTGGACCCCAGGTTGGGAACCCTTAGTTTAGGGGAATATGGGCTAAGCTAGGACAAATGGGACTGTCTTAGTTGGATAATTTTTTTCTGCATGACAGACCCATCTGGCCTAACAAGCCCGCGCTGCCCATTACACCCAAGTGACCAATTAACCTACTGACCGGTACGGCTTTGGAATATGGGAGGAAACCGGAGCACCCGAAGGAAACCCATGCGGTCACGGGGAGAACGTACAAACTCCTTACAGGCAACGGCCGGAATCAAGCTGGTACTGTAATTGTGTTACACTAACCGTTACACTGCCATGCTGCCCCAATGTCCGAGAGATAACAGCGGAAATATTGGAGGTGAGGTCTCCATGTCAATGTCTCAGGTTTGGATTTTACAGTCCGAATTCCCTCTGAGGTCAGGTCAGAATTCTTTCTATTTATTATTAAGACCCAACATGGAATTGGCCCTGCTGGCCCATCGAGACACACAACCAAGAAATCCCCGGGTTTTAATTCCAGCCTAATTCCGGGTCAATTTACAATGACCAATTTACCTACTTATTGTTATATCTTTGGACCATGGAAAGAGCACTCAGAGAAAACAGCAGGAGAACATACAAACTCCTTACAGGCAGGAGCTGGAATTGAACCCGTGTCACTTCTACTGTAAAATGCTGCGCTAAACATTACCCCCCCCCCCCACCTCCCCACCTCCCCACCTCCCCAGGGACTTCCTTCCAGTTATTGTTCAAAACTCAAAAACTCCTTTGTGGAGATGCTGGGGATTGAACCCAGGACCTCATACATGCAAAGCATGCACTCTTCCACTGAGCTACATCCCCACTTTGATTAGTTGGGCCAAAGGCTCTGCTTCCATGCTGGGTTATTCCGTAGGTGGTGGATGAGGCTGTGAAAGAGTCAAATGTTTTGTTTGATAATAGGGGAAAGAATTTTTTTTAAAATTCTGTGGTTGTAATGCAAGCACCATATTTGTCGCCTTACAGCCTCTTTCACAGCGATTAATCAGTCGCAGAAGCTGGAAAGAACATCACTTACCCCAGCCAATCTCAGATCTATCGTCTGAGTCACCGAGCAGTGATCTGTCTTATGATTGAAAGGTTTAATTTACTAGAGCCACTGACACAGTAACATAATTAAATAGTTAGCGTCAAGATGTAGTATTTGTCAAATTTAGAATCCTCACCTCAGAAATCTGAAGAGAATTTCGAGAGAAGATTTACAAGAATGTTCCCGGGATTCGAGGACCTGAGTTATAAGGAAAGATTGAATAGGCTAGGAACTTACTCCCTGGAAGGTAGAAGATTGAGTGGAGATTTGATAAAGGATATCATAAACATGAGAAAGTCTGCAGATGTTGGAAACCCGAAGCAACTCACACAAAAAGACAGAGGAATTCAGCAGGTCAGGCAGTATATATGTAAAAGAGCAAACAGTCGATGTTTTGGGCCGGCTGAGAAGGAAGGGGAATGGTACCAAAATAAAAAGGTTGGGGGAGGCTAGCTGGAAAGTGAGAGGTAAAGGAAGGAGGGTGGGAATGATAAAGGGCTGGAGAGGAAGGAATCTGATAGGAGAGGAGAGTGGACCATAGGAGAAAGGGAAGGAGGAGGGGACCCAGGGGAGGTGATAGGCAGGTAAGAAGAGGTAAGAGGTCAGAATGGGGAATTGAAGAGGGGGAGGAATTTTTCTTAACCACAGGGAGAAATTGATACTCATGCCATTGGATTGGAGAGTATCCAGATGGAATATAAGGTGTTACTCCTCCACTCTGAGGGTGGTTTCATATAACCATATAACATTTACAGTACGGAAACAGGCCACCTCGGCCCTTCTAATCCTTGCTGAACGCTTACTCTCACCTAGTCCCACTGACCTGCACTCAGCCCATAACCCTTCATTCCTTTCCTGTCCATATACCTATCCAATTTTACTTTAAACGACAAAATCGAACCTGCCTCTACCACTTCTACTGGAAGCTCATTCCACACAGCTACCACTCTCTGAGTAAAGAAGTTCCCCCTCGTGTTACCCCTAAACTTTTGCCCCCTAACTCTCAACTCATGTCCTCTTGTTTGAATCTCCCCTACTCTCAATGGAAAAAGCCTATTCACGTCAACTCTATCTATCCCCCTCATAATTTTAAATACCTCTATCAAGTCCCCCCTCAACATTCTACGCTCCAAAGAATAAAGTCTTAACTCGTTCAACCTTTCTCTGTAACTTAGGTGCTGAAACCCAGGTAACATTCTATTAAATCCGCTCTGTACTCTCTCTATTTTGTTGACATCTTTCCTATAATTCGGTGATCAGAACTGTACACAATATTCCAAATTTGGCCTTACCAATGCCTTGTACAATTTTAACATTACATCCCAACTCCTATACTCTGATTTATAAAGGCCAGCATACCAAAAGCTTTCTTCACCACCCTATCCACATGAGATTCCACCTTCAGGGAACTATCCACCATTATTTCTAGATCACTCTGTTCTACTGCATTCTTCAATGCCCTACCATTTACCATTTACCATGTATGTCATTTTGGCCCAAAAAGAGGCCATGGACCACCATGTTGGAATGGGAATGGGAATTAAAATGTTTGGCCTCTCTTGAGTCTTGGGACCTGACCTGTTCTGGACAATGAAAGGTGATTAACTGGATTTTAAGATAAGAAGCTGGGGGAATTCAACGTGTCAGGCAGCATCTGTGGAGGGGAATGGACAGACAATGTTTCTGGTCATGTCCCTTCATCGGGGTTGAAAGATCAAGGGAGGTCACCTGTATCAAGAGGTGAGGAGAAAGGGTTGGACAGGTATGGTAGCTTAGTGGTTAGTGTAATGCTATTTCAGCAACAGAGACCTGCGTTCAGTTCCCACTGCTGTCTGTAAGGAATTTGCATGTTTTACCTTTGACCGTATGGGTTTCCTCTGGGTTCCCTGCTCTCTTCCCACATCCTAAAGACATATGGGTTAGTGGGTTTTTTGGTCACATGGGTGTAGTTGGGTGGCGCGCTGTCATTGGGCTTGGAAAGGCCTGTTACCGTGTTGTATCTCTAATTAAAAATAAAAGAAGTGATTGGCGGACCCAGTTGTGGTGGGGTTGATGGGCAGATAGAAGAGGGGGGAGTGGGAATACCGACAGGAGGTGGGAGGTGGGAAATGGGGAATGGGGGCTGCAAAGATATGTTCAATCGTCTGAGTTGCTGCAATAGTTATTCGGTGTACCTTTGCTCTCCCCAACTTTTCTGCGGAAAGGAGACACTGCGTTCAAATGAGTATGCACTGTGTGTATGAGTATGCACAGTGGCCAATGATAATCAAGCGTTTGAGATTCTGCATGATGCCATCTCCAAACAAGAACCAGTCCATCCTGACACATTTCAGGCTCATTTGAAGAAACCCCTGCCCAATTACCATCAGCGTATAACCTGCAGCATCGGTGGTCCCAACACACTGGACCACAAGATTGCAGTTCAGTAAAGTGAATCACTTGGCTGTCCTTCTACCTGCATACAAGCAGAGACTAAAGAGCAAAGCTCCAGAGATCAGGGCAACAGAGAGCTTATTGTGGAAGGCAGAGGAGTATCTTTGGGATTGCTGCAAGTCCCTGGACTGGGCCATGTTCAAGGACACAGAACCATGAGGCAGCAAGTGGGAATAAAATTATCCTTTTCTGGTTGGCTGCCAGTGACTAGTGGTGTTCCACAGGGATCGGTGTAGGAAGCACTTCTTTTTATGCTGTTTATCAATGATTTAAATAATGGAATAGATGGCTTTTTTGCCAAATTTGCAGATGATACTAAGATTGGTGGAGGGACAGGTAGTGCTGAGGAAACAGGTAGGATGCAGAAAGACAGACAAATTAGGAGAATGGGCAAGAAAGTGCCAAATGAAATACACTGTTGGAAAATGCACTTTGGTAGTAGAAGTAAATGTGCAGATTATTTTAAAAATGGGGAGAAAATCCAAAAATCTGAGATGCAAAGGGTCTTGGAAGACCTTGTGCTGAACACCCTACAGTTAACTTGCGGCTGAGTCGGTGATGAGGAAGGAAAATGCCCTGTTAGCATTGATTTCAGGAGATCTAAAATACAAGAGCAGGGATGTGATGCTGAGGCTTTATAAGGCACTGGTGAGGCCTCACCTTGAGTATTGTGAACAGCTTTGAGCCCCTCATCTTAGAAAAGATGTGCTGGCATTGGAGAGGGTCCAGAGGAGGTTCACAAGGATGATTCCAGGAATGAAAGGGTTATCATACGAGGAATGTCTGATGGCTCTGGGTCTGTATTCACTGGAATTCAGAAGGAGGGATCTCATTGAAACCTTTCGAATGTTGAAAAGCCTAGTGGAGAGGATGTTTCCTATGGTGGGGGAGTCTAGGACAAGAGGGCACAGCCTCAGGATAAAGGGGTGTCCATTTAGATCAGAGACGCAGAAAAAATTCTTTAGCCAGAGAGTGGTGAATTTGTGGATTTTATTACCACAGGCAGTTGTGGAGGTCAGGTCATTGGGTGTATTTAAAGCAGAGCTTGATAGATTCTTGATTGACACGGCATCAAAGGTTACAGGGAGAAGGCTTGGGAGTGGAGCTGAGGAGGGGAAAGAGCCATGATTGAATGGTGGAGCAGACTCAATGGGCCAAATGGCCTATATCTGTGGATCTGAATGAACATATCATGATTGTCACGGACTTTATAAAAATAGTCATAGATGAATGTGTCCCCACAAAATCTACAGAGTCTTCCCAACCAGATGCCCTGAATGAATCATCCTTGTGAACCTTCAAATCTCTATCTCTGTCTCTCCCTTTCAGTCACTCACCTGCTCTTCCTCTCTCTTCCAATCTCTATTTCTCTGTTTCTCTCACTCTCTCTCTCTCTGCCTCTCTCCCTCTCCCAGTTTCTCTCCCTCCCCCCTCTCAATCTCTCTCTCTCTCTCTCTGTCTCACTCACTTGCTCTCTCCCTCTCTCTCACACACACATGCACACTCTCCATCTCACTCATGCACTCCCTCTCTCCCACTCTCTCTCACTCTCTCTCTACCCCTCTCTCCCACTCTCTCTCCCCCCTCTCAACAAGTAGTTTGAAAGCCACGTGAGAACGGAAATCGCAGTTTGAGAAAGAAAGCTGGATAATTGCTCGGCTCATCAATCTGGGACAGATAGGTTTTGGAGCTGAGCAGGACGTTGCGGTCAGGACGAAAGCTGCACTCGGGAACGTTTGCCCGGTCTTGCCTCGCGAACTGGAAGGGTAGGCAGCTGCTGTGCCTCGTCCTCCTCCCCTGGGAAGCCAGGCAGAATGACTACTGATCCACATTCATTATCAAATGCAACCAGGAAACTAGCAGTAGAAAGAAACAGAGGGCTGGCAGAACAAAGGGAGTTCCCTCTGTCCTCTGGCTGGGAGCACGGACAAAGTGAAATGCTTATGGGCTCTGCATAATTTGAGGGTGTGGAAACGATCAGGAGAATACTGAGCTACAAGGATTAATCTATGAGGACAGGTCCAATGGAGATTAGGAGGCTGAAGGGTGATTTTAAAGGTACATAAACTAATTATAGGATCATAGGGGTCTCCCTACCATCCTTCGGGAAAAGTTACCAGGAGTGCTGCATATGCAAGCCCTTAGTATCCATCCATCCAGCATCCTTTTTGACTTTCTACCATCAGGCAGGAGACTCCGATGCATAAAAAGAAATGGTCAGAATGAAGGCAACACGAGTGAATCTGCAGATGCTGGAAATAAATAAAAAACACAAAATGCTGGCAGAACTTAGCAGGCCAGACAGCGTCTATGGGACGAGGTAATAACCCTGATGAAGGGTTTCAGCCTGAAACGTCGTTATTACCTCCTCCCATAGATGCTGTCTGGCCTGCTGAATTCTGCCAGCATTTCATGTTTTTTATGGTCAGAAAGAAGAACAGTTTATTCCCCCAGGCTATTAAGCTTCTGAACTCCTGCTGCATCGTATTTGAAGTGTCACTGGTTCTGTACCTTACACTATTTGATATTAGTGCAATTTAGTTGTTATGGATGTGTGATTCATCGGCAGATTTTATCCGTGCCTTCATAAGTTATCCTGGTTGGGAGAAACATTGTCTCATTTCTGCATATGTAATATGGTTATGTATATTATATACATGAATATACTTAACTGATAATGAACCTGACTTGATAAGAGCTGATATTATGGAGTTTAGAATTAGTTTTATTTATTTAGAGATTCAACACAATAACAAGCCCTTCCAGCCCAACAAGCCCCCACTGCCCAATTAGACCCATGTGGCCAATTAACCTACTAGCCATTACATCTTTGTATATGGTCCGGAAACCAGAGTACAGGAGCGGTTAGCACAACGCTTTACAGTACAGGCTGTCTGGGTTCAATTCTACTCTGCCCCTAAGCAATTTGTACATTCTCCCTGTGACAGCGCGGGTTTCCACTGGTTTATGGTTTAGCATTCCCCCCCTTCCCATTATCACTGATATATGTTGTGAAAGTCATTTTGCAACAGCAGTACGGTGCAAGAGAAAAATGATCATAAATCCCACAAATAAATAAATAATGAGGTATAGCTCATGGGTTCATGGACCGTTCAGAAATCCGATGGCAGAGGGAAAGAAACTGTTCCTAAAATTACGAGTGTGTGTCTTCGGGCTCCTGTAGCTCCTCTCTGTTGATAGCGATGAGAAGAGGACATGTCCCAGATGGTGAGGGTCCTTAATGATGGATTTTGCCTTCTTGAGACGCTGACTTTTGAAGGTGTCCTCAGTGCTGGGGAGGGTTGTGCCTGTGTTATAACTGGCTGAGTCTAAAATCCTCCGCAGCCCTTTTTTGATCCTGCACGTTATAATCTCCATTCTGTTCCCTGATGCAACCAGTCAGAATGTCTTCGGTGACATCCCAAATCTCTTCAAACTCTTAATAAAGTCTAGCCACTGTCAAGCCTTATTTGTGATTGTTTCAATCAGTTGGGACCTCAATAGATCCTCCAGGGTGCTGACACCCAGGAACTTGAAGCTACTCATCCTTTCCATTGCTGATCCTTCAATAATTTGGATATGTACGTGGATGGCATGAGCGTAGAGGGCTATGGTCCAATGAAAGTCAACAGGACCAGCCAGAATAATAGTTTGGCATTGACTAGATGGGCCAAATGGCCGTTTCTTTGCTGTAGTGGTCTATGGTTTGCAGACTCTAATGAAGACTGGTGTGTGATGGCCCAACTTCTCTTTCCTGAAGTTCAAAATCAATCCTTTGTCCTTGTTGACATTGAGTGTGAGCTTGTTGTTGCAACACTACCCAATCAGCCGATCTACCTCATTCCTGTACGCCTCCTTGTGATCATCTGAGATTTGGCCAATGACAGAGGAGTCTTTGACAAATTTGTAGATGGAGTTTGAGATGTGCCTAGCAACGCAGTTTAGAGTGTAGAGAGCTGCGGGCTAGGAGAGGAGGAGATGTTATTTCTGATCCACTCTGACTGTGGACTTCCGATGAGAAAGTTAAGGAGTCAGGTGAAAAGGAGGTACAGTGGTCTAGATTTTGAAACTTGCTGATTTGTACTGAGGGGTTGCTAGTGCTGAATGCTGAGCTATATTCAATAAACAGCAACCTGACATACTGTAGGCATTCTCATTGCCCAAATGCTCCAAAGCTGAGCGGACAGCCAGTGTGATTGTGTCCTCTGCGATGGGAGAGAGCAGAAGGGAGAGTCAAACAACACACACAAAATGCTAGTGGAACACAGCAGGCCAGGCGGCATCGGCCCGAAACGTCGACAGTGCTTCTCCTTATAGATGCTGTCTGGCCTGCTGCATTCCACCAGCATTTTGTGTGTATGTTGTTTGAATTTCCAGCATCTGCAGATTTCCTCGTGTTTGCAGAATTGAGAATGTCAGGTCTTTGATTATACTGACTGCCTTACTGAGGCAGAGTCCATGGAGGGGGGAAACTAGAGCTAGGGGACATAGCTTCAGGATTCAGGGGAGTAGATTTAGGACAGAGATGAGGAGGAACTGCTTTTCCCAGAGAGTGGTGAATCTGTGGAATTCTCAGGCAATGAAGCAGTGGAAACTACCTCAGTAAATATATTTAAGACAAGGTTGGACAGATTTTTGCATAGTAGGGGAATTATGGGTTGTGGGGGAAAGGCAGGGAGGTGGAGATGAGTCCATGGCCAGATCAGCCATGATCCTATTGAATGGTGGAGCAGGCTCGACGGGCCAGATGGCCGACTCCTGCTCCTATTTCTTGTGTTTTTATGTATGCTGTGATATGCTTAGCTGTGTGTACACTCTCTGTAGTTTCCTGTGGTCACGTACAGAACAGTTGTCAGAGGAGACAGAGTTATCCCATCTCGTTCCAGCTCTTGAACCATTCACCCTCACTCACCCTAACACTGATCCCACAGCCAATGGACTCACTTTCAAAGACTATTCATCTCATGTTTTTGGTATGTATTGCTTATTTATTGATTTATTCTTTTTGTATTCACACAGTTTGCTGTCTTTTGTACACTGGTTGTTTGTCTGTCCTTGTTGTTTGTGGTGTTTTGATTCTATCGTGTTTCTTTGTATTTACTCTGAATGCCCGCAAAAAAAATGTATCTCAGGGTAGTATATGGTGACATATATTTGCTTTGAACTTTGAACTTTGAAGCCTTTATGCGCCCACACAGAATGCTTTCCATGGTGAGAATTGGTAAGAGTCGATGGGGAACATTGAATTTCTTTAGCCTCCTGAGGAATTAGAGGTGTTGGTGATGTCAACATGGTTGGAGACTATTGTTGACCTAGGAACTTGAAGCTCTCAACCTCTCCACAACAACACCACCGACGTAGACAGGAGCATGTGTCCCGTCCGCTGTTACCCCAATCTGCACGGGCACATGGCCGCGCAGTAACTGAAGTGCTCCCGCGCAAACAGGCTTTGTTGCAGCATGGCTGCAAATGGACGCAGTGAGAAGAAGTTCACAAAACATGAAAGAGCTTCTTTGTTGTACAGGTATTGTGTTTCATTATACCCTTCAATTAGTAAATAGGATCAAAAGTATGTGATTTCCCCATTTTCGTTCTGAATATTCATGGCATGTATATTACAAAAAGGACATTTAAAGTATCATGTAGTTTTCAGGCCATGTAAAAATGTCCTGTTCAGAGCAATGGTTGGTCCACACAGCTGTAAAAAGAAATTAGAGGGAATGTTGGCCCTGCCTCCCCCCACCTTTCTGAAGTTAATGACCAGCTCTTTTGGTTTGTTGACATCGACACTAAGTTTATTATCTTCTTCCTCAACTCTGACTGGTCATTATCTGTCATGAGCCCTGTTGGCCTCTGCAGCTGGCACTGGGCTTCTGGGCTTCTCAAGCTCCTGCATTTTACTAATTGTGTCTTGACTAGAGCCGTTAACCCCTGGTGACTTCCGTTTAATCCTGTCGAGTTAATTGTGACTGGCACAGGCTTCCTGCATTCTCTGATTATTTAAAGCTGACTCTGTAGTGGATCCTCTGTATGTTTGTGGAGAATGATTTGTGTCGCTCAGTTGTGCCTCCGATTTCATGTTGGTATTCCTATGTATAGCCTCGTGTTTCTGTCTCCTCCTCGAGAGTCTGCCGTTCCTCCGCTCCTGGGTCTAGTTGTCGCCAGCGCTCACCCCGACAGGGTCTGCCGTTCCTCAGCTCCTGGGTTCAGTCATGCCAGCAGTCCACTACAGTGCCATCATCTGTAAACTTTCAGTGGGAGTTAGACCCAAATCTGGCCACACAGTCCTGTGTGTACGGGGAGTAGGGGATGAGAATTCATCTTAGTGGAGCGTCAGAGTTTTATAAAAACCATGGCAGAGATGTTGCTGTTTACCAGGGAGGTGAATCTGTGCAATTCATGGGAGTGGAGACCCAAGTCTTTGGATATATTTAAAATGGAGGTTGAGGGGTTCTGGATTAGCAAGGGTGTCAAAGGTTATGGAGAGAAGGTAGGAGAATGGGTTTGAGAGGGATAATAAATCAGCCATCACACACAAAATGCTGGTGGAACGCAGTAGGCCAGGCAGCATCTATAGGAAGAAATACAGTCGATGTTTCGGGCTGAGACCCATCAGCCATGATGGAATGGTAGAGTAGGTTCAATGGGTCGAATGGCCTAATTCTGCTTCTTTGTGTTGTGGTCTTGTGGTCTTATCCTTACCGATTGCAGCCTATAGGTTAGAAAGCCAAGGATCCTGTTGCAGAGGGAGGCATTGACTCCTAGGGTTTGGAATTTGGTGATGAGTTTGCTGGGAATTGAAGGCAGAGCTGAAAAGTAACGTAGCGCCATGGTAACTTAGCGGCTAGCGCGATGCTTTTACAGCTCAGAGTTCAGAGTTCGGAGTTCATTTCTGGTGTCATCCGTAGGTTGGGGTAGGGGTCTCCTCCAGGTGCTCTGGTTTCCTCCCACATTCCAAAGACGCACCAGTTGGTCAGTGAAGTGGACATTGTAAGTAGTCCTGTGATTAGGCTAGGGTTAAATTGGGGGATTGTTGGGCGGCTAGGCTCAAGGGGCTGAGAGGTCCTGTTCCTCACTGTGTCTCAATAAATAAATTAGAATGCAATGGACAAGTTCAAGTTCAGGTTTACTGACTGTACATTTATACAACCAAATAAAACTACGCTCCTCTGGACAATAGTGCAGCCACAATGCATCTATCACACACAGCACATAAAACAAAATACTACCACAGATAAGTTAATAAAATTGCATGTGAAGTGTGCAGCACAAGTAAACAATAAGCGGTAAACTGCTTACTAACCTGGTGACGAGACCTCAGTAGTGGCAGGGTATTCATTAGTCTCACAGCCTGAGGGAAGAAGCTGTTACCCAAACTGACAGGCCTAGTCCTGATGCTCCTGTACCTCCCTCCTGACAATAGTGGGTCAAAGAGATAGTGGGTTGGGGGTTGGGAATTCTCAACAATGCTTTAGGCTCTTTGTATACAACACACTTGGTAAATGTCACAATGGGGAGGACGGAGACCCCAGTGATCGTCTCTGCGGTCTTCGCTGCACTGAGGGCGTAAGTATTCTGTAAACTCCATTGCACCAGATTGCTTCTTTATCTCTGACTTAGAAATGTGCGGAGGGTCTTGTTTACGTTGTTGCTCAGCACATTGACTGCCACTGAACTCCCTACCTGTGGTTGGAAACATCTGCTATTGCTTCCTTTCACCACTTCGCCTCGACTGCACACGGTGTCAGAAGGAGCTCACCGCTCAAAAGAATGAAGCCACTCGTCTCTGAGAGCCTCTCCACTTTAAGCTGCTCTTATCTCAGAAGCTGCAACACGAGATTGGACTGCAGCCAGAACCACTTCCTCAAAAACCAGCAGCAGATTGAGAGTGTTTATGTTCAACTTTGACTTTTACCCTTGTTTTTCCTTGAAGGGTCTCTTCCTTGGGTGCACTACCAAGAAGTGAATCATGGCCATTTAGTTATTTTACACCTGCACGGACCAACTATTGCTCTAAGCAGGAAATTTTTATACAGCCTGAGAACTGTGTAGAACTTTAAATGTTTTGTGTAATATGCATACTCTGAATATTTAGAATGAAAGTTGAAAAATCACACACTTTTGATTTTATTTATAAATGGAAGGGTATAATAAAATACAGTACAAAAAAATCTTTCACGTTTCATGAACTTTTAAATTTAGACAGTGTTGGAGTTCAACAGGCTGGCGGTTTATTAAATATGAGATACAGACTTCCATTCTGAGTTTATTGTTACAATTTTTAACAGTGTTATAACTTGAAACACGGACAATGTTGAAGCTGTAAAATGTTTCAAAGTAAAGGTTGTGGTACATTTATTATTTAGAAAATTTATGGATTAGATTCATTAACATAATTAATTACAGGGTGTTTCGCAATTATTTTAATATAGCTTTCAAAATTATATTAACATGATTTCAGGCAAAACAGTGGCGTGGTGGTGAGCAGAATGCCTTATAGCACAGGTGATAGGGGTTCAGTTCCTGCCACTGCCTCCAAGGAGTCTGTACATTCTCCCTGTGACTTTGTGGGTTTCCTCTGGGTGCTCAGTTTCCTCCTACAGTCCAAAGTCTTACTGGTTAACACACACAAACTGCTGGAGGAACTCTGCAGTTGCCAGGCAGCATTTATGGAAAAGAGTACAGTCGATGTTTTGGGCCGAGACCCTTTGGCAGGAAGGTTAATTGGTCATTGCAAATTGTCACCCAATTAGGCTAGGATTAAATTGGGGCACAGCTCGAAGGGCCAGAAGGGTGTATTCTGCGCTGTATCTCAAAAATTTTTTTTTGATATTATTAACATTATGTAAAAGATAATTCCAGGTGCGTGGCAATGAAGTCTTTACAGGTGTCCCCCGCTTTCCAAATGTTCGTTTTACGCCACTTTGCTTTTACAAAAGACCTACATTGTTTTCGCATTACAAAGAGGATTTTCGCTTTTATGAAAATATTTCCCATATAAATGAATGGTTCTTCACTTTATGCCATTTCAGTTTAAGAAAGGTTTCATAGGAATGCTCTACCTTTGTAAAACAGGGACACCTGTATTCATGGGAGCATTTCAGTTATTGTGTGCCCTGTGCAACAGAGAGTAAACAGTGGCCATTACTATGTTATCCACTTAGCTGATGATTCATTTATCTGTCTGATGAAGGGTCCCAACCCGAAACATTGACTCTTTATTCCTTCTATAGATGCTGTCTCATCTGTGTGTTGCTCTGAATTTCCAGCATCTGCAGAATTGCTTGCGTTAACCCATTTATCTGATCTGTACATTGTTCAGTTTAACTGTCTCATAGTTTAGAATGGTATAGCGAAAACAATCTTGGACTTCAGGAACGAGAAGTCGGGTGAACACACACCAGGCCTCACTGAGGAGTTAATGATGGAAGCGGAGAGCAGCTGAAGTTCCCTGGCGTCAACATACTTCGATAGACAAACTCAAAGGTCTAAAGGTGGATAAGTCACCCGAACCAGATGGACAATATCCCAAAATCCCAAGAGAGGTTGCAGAAGAAATAACAGATGCATTGGTCATGATCTTTCAACAATCCCTTGATTCTGGCATGGTCCTGGAGGACTGGGAGATTCCAAATGTCACTCCACTCCTTAAGAAGGGAGGAAGGCAAAAGAAAGGAAATTATAGACTAGTTAGTCTAACCTCAGTGGTTGGGAAAGTGTTGGAGTCTATTATTAAGAATGAAGTTTCGGGGTACTTGGAGACTAATGATAAAATGTCAAAGTCAGCACAGTTCCTGTAAAGGGAAATCTTGCCTGAGAAATCTGTTAGAGTTCTTGAGGAAGTAACAAGCAGGATGGACAAAGGAGAGGCAGTGGATGTCATTTACTTGGATTTTCAGAAGGCGTTTGATAAGTTGCAACACATGAGGCTGCTTGACAAGATAAAATCTTACAGTGTTACAGGAAATATACTGGCATGGATAGAGAAATGGCTGACAGGGAATAAAGGGGGCCTTTTCTGGTTGGCTGCCAGTGACTAGTGGTGTTCCTCAGGAGTCAGTATTGGGGTTGTTACTTTTCACACTGTTTGACAATAATCCAGATAATGGAATTGATGGCTTTGTGGCAAAGTTTGTGGATGATATGAAGATAGGTGGAGGGGTAGGTAGTGCTGACTACTTACCCCTCAGCAGGGGATTGCAGCAGGACTTTGACAAATTGGAAGAATAGGCAAGAATGGAGGTAAGGGGGAATTTTTTTAGCCAGAGAGTGGTGAATCTGTGGAATGCTCTGCCAGAGACTGCAGTGGAGGACAAGTCCATGGGTATATTTAAGATGGAGGTTGATGGTTTCCTGATTGGTCAAGGTATCAAAGGATATGGCGAGAAGACAGATGTATGGGGTTGAGTGGGTCCCGGGATCAGTCATGATGGAATGGCGGAGCAACATTGACGGACTGAATGGCCTAATTCTGCTCCTATGTCTTATGGTCTTATTGTCTAAGGCTCACCAGTGGCTCTACTTCAGTAGAAGTTTGAGGAAATTTGGTATGTCACCAAAGATTTGTACAAATTTCTATGCGTTTACTGTGGGGAGCATTCTAACTGGTTGCATCCCAGCATAGAGTGGAGGCTCCAATGTGCAGGATTGCGAGAGGCTGTGGAGAGTTGTAGTCTTGGCCAGCTCCATCACGGGCACATCTCTCCCCACCACCGAGATCATCTTCAAGGGTCAATGCCTCAAGCAGGTGGTATCTACCAGTAAAGACTTTCACCACCTAGGACATCCCCTCTTCTCATTACTACCATCGGGGAGGAGAGAGAGGAGCCTGAAGGATCACGGTCAGTGAATCAGGAACAGCTTCTTCCCCTCTACCATCTGATTTCTGAATGGTCCCTGAACCCTACCACATTATTCCTTTTAGTTCTGAATGACTTATTTATTTATGTATTTGAGAATAATTTTAGTCTGCTCCCTACTGCTGCCACAAATCACCATACCATCTAAGGCTGTGATAGAAAACCTAATTCTGACTCAGATTCTGATTTTGTCATCATGTATCAAATTCAAGTTTAATTGTTGTTCAACTGTATAAGAAAACCCATGAATACAGCGAAACGAAACGTGTTCCTCCAAGACCAAGGTGCAAAACGCAGTACCAACAATAACACAGCACAAGGCACATATAGCACCTATAAGATATCATTAAAATACACAGTCACGCACAAAAAAATATAGTCCACATCTCTGCAGTTTGCAGTCAAACACAATACATCTTGTCTTCTGCTGAGTGAACACTGGCGAGCAGAACCAACTCCAGTGTGGTCACCACACTACACCGCTTCTAGCACTCTGGTGGTGTGCACTGGCTCCAACAGCTTTCTCCAGGATCAGCAAACAGGTGACACGGCGCTCGCTACAACGGAGGGCACACAGCTCCCCCACCGCTTATACACCAAGTTGCAGACATTCCTTGCTGATGTGAAGGTCAAAGAGCAAACAGTGCTCACAGTAATAACAAATACAGAAATAAATATAACGACGAGTGCACAAGAGCAGAATGGTGCAAAGAATATAGTGCCAATCCGAAGTAGTGCAAAAAGAAATGAGATAAAGGCAATAACAGAATTAATTTCAATTAACACACACAAAATGCTTGTGGAACACAGCAGGCCAGGCAGCATCTATAAGGAGAAGCACTGTCGATGTTTCGGGCCGAGACTCTTTGTCAGGACTAACTGAAAGGAAAGATAGTAAGAGATTTGAAAGTAGTGGGGGGAGGGGGAAATGCAAAATGTTAGAAGAAGACCGGAGGGGGTGGGATGAAGCTAAGATCTGGAAAGGTGATTGGCGAAAGAGATACAGAGCTGGAGAAGGGAAAGGATCATGCGACGGGAGGCCTCGGGAGAAAGAAAGGGGGAGGAGGGGGAGCACCAGAGGGAGATGGAGAACAGGCAAACAACTAAATATGTCAGGGATGGGGTAAGAAGGGGAGGAGGGGCATTAACGGAAGTTAGAGAAGTCAGTGTTCATGCCATCAGATTGGAGGCTACCCAGCCAGTATATAAGGTGTTGTTCCTCCAACCTGAGTGTGGCTTCATCTTGACAGTAGAGGAGGCCATGGATAGACATATCAGAATGGGAATGGGACGTGGAATTAAAATATGTGGCCACTGGGAGATCTTGCTTTCTCTGGCGGACCGAGCATAGGTGTTCAGCGAAACGGTCTCCCAGACTGCATTGGGTCTCACCAATATATAAAAGGCCACACCGGGAGCACCGGACGCAGTATACCACACCAGCCGACTCACAGGTGAAGTGTCGCCTCACCTGGAAGGACTGTCTGGGGCCCTGAATGGTGGTGAGGGAGGAAGTGTAAGGGCAGGTGTAGCACTTGTTCCGCTTACAAGGTTAAGTGCCAGGAGGGAGATTGGTGGGAAGGGATGGGGGGACGAGTGGACAAGGGAGTCGCGTAGGGAGCAATCCCTGCAGAAAGCAGAAAGAGGGGGAGAGAAAGATGTGCTTGGTAGTGGGATCCCGTTGGAGGTGGCAGAAGTTACGGAGAATTATACGTTGGACCTGGGGGGTGGTGGGGTGGTAGGTGAGGACAAGGGGAACCCTATCCCGAGTGGGGTGGCGGGCTTAATTTCAGTTGTAGCTCTGGGTTAAGTTTTAACTTTTATGAATAGTTTGTATAAGTACATGGGATGGGACGGGTATGGTGGGCTATGGTCCAGGTGTTGGTTGATGAAACTAGGCTGAATAACAGCTCAGCATGGATCAGATGGGCCAAATGGCCTATTACTGTGCTATAGTGCTCTATGACTCTATAATAACAGAGGTAGATATAAATGTCCAACACTTGCCAAAACCATTGGGAAGGGAATCAAAGTCGGAATCAGGTTTAATATCACTGGCATGTGTCATGAAATCTGTTGTTTTGCAGTAGCAAAACATTGCAATACATAATAATAATAAACTGTAAATTACAATAATAAATATATATATTTCCTGAAATGTTGAGTGTGTGCCTTCAAGCTCCTGTGCATCCTCCTTGATTGTAGCAATGAGAAGAGAGTGTGTCCTGGATGACGGGGGTCCTTTAATAATGGACGCCACCTTTTTGGGGCATTGCTCCTTGAAGATGTCCTCAGTGCCAGGGAGACTAGTGCATATGGTGGAGTTGGCAGCCCCCATCATCTTTGTAATGTCGAGTTTCTTGAGAGTCATAGTGCACTCATCCAGTCAAACAGAAAATGTTACGTCGCACCCCTGGCTTGTGCAGTTGATGGTTCCTGTAATGAGGCAGATGGAGACGATTGAAAAGGAAAAGCAATTCACCTCCTTCCCTTTCTCCCAGATTATTAACCTCAATATCTTTCTCTGCAGTGCTGAAGTTTTCACACCAGATTAAGTCATAGGCGTTGATTTGGCAGCAGCTGTTTCACTTTAACGCCCTTGCACCCAGAGTGTGGGCAGTTTCATGTAAATTAATGGCGCAATGAAGACTTGCCAGGCTGATTAGCTCCTTCTGGCAGCAAAGTGCATCAGTTCAAAGAATATACAATCATTAGCCACGATGTTCTTGAGGCAACAGTGAACACAAAGATGTAATGTCTCTATCAGAAAGTCATTATATGCTTTTTAATTAAAATATTTAGAAAAATTACATGAAGCCAGAAATTAAACTTAATTACATTGATGTGTGTTGTGAGCCAGTGTGGAGAATCTGTGTGTACAGTTTAGATATATTACCTCAAATATCACCTCCCCCATCCTAGAGTAATGGAATCTGATGGTCTTAAGACCATAACATATAGGAGCAGAATTAGGCCATTTGGCCCATCGAGTCCGTTCCACCATTTCATCACAGCTGATCCAATTTTCCTCTCAGCCCCAAGCTCTTGCTTTCTCCCTGTATCCCTTCATGCCCTGACCACTCAAGAACCTATCAACCTATGCCTCAAATATACATAAGCACTTGGTCTCCACAGTTGCCTGTGGCAATGAATTCCACAGATTCACCACCCTCTGGCTAAAGAAATTCCTTCTCATCTCTGTTCTAAAAGGACACCCCTCTATTCTGAATTCTAGTGAATACAGGACCAGAGGCATCAAATGCCCTTCATCTGTTCCAATCTGGACTCATTTTCATGAACCTCCATTGAACACTCTCCCGTTTCAGCACATCCTTTTTAACATAAGGGGCCCGAAACTGCTCACAGTAGTCAAAGTGAAGCCTCACCAGTGCTTCATAAAATCTCATAGAATCAAAACCATTACCAGGTTTTGCAGCAGCAGTACAGTGCAACACATGAAATATATTATAAATTACAATAAGAATATATGGTATACACTCTAGGCACTTCATTAGATACATACCTCCTGTACCTAATGAGTGGCTATTGAGTGTTTGTCCATGGTCTCCTGCTGTTGTAGCCTATCCACTTCAAGGTTCAATGTGTTGTGCATTCAGAGATGCTCTTCTGCACAACACTGTTTTAACAGGTGGTTACTTGAGTTACTGTCGCCTTCCTGTCAACTTGAACCGGTCTGGCCATTCTCCCCTGACCTCTCTCATTAACAGGCATTTTCACCTACAGGATCACTGGTCACAGTACATTTTTTTGTTCCTTGCACCATTCCTGTAAATTCTAGAGACCGTTGTGCATGAAATTCCCTGGAGACCATTAGTTTCTGAGATCTTCAAATCACCCCAGCTGGCACCGATAATCATTCCACGGTCAAAGTCAGTTAGATCACATTTCTTCCCATTCTGATATTTGGTCTGAATAACTGAACCTCTTGACCACGTCTGTATGCTTTAATGTGTTGAGTTGCTGCCACATGATTGGCTGATTAAATATTTGCATTAATGAGCAGGTGTACAGGTGTTCCTAATAAAGTGGCCTCTGAGTGGATATAGCATATATTACTGCAGCATGCAGAGACCCAATGGGCTGAATGGGTCCTTCTCTGCATAAGAACATTTGAAACAATCAAAGGAAATTCAAATCGGAATCCTTTGTGAATGCAATGAGGGAGGTAGATTTAAAAAGTACTGTCCTGATGCCTGAAACATTGGCTCTTTATTTCTCTCCATAGATGCTGCCTGACCTGCTGAGTTCCTGCAGCATTTTGTGTGTGTGTACTGCAGACAGTAAATCCCGTTACGGGAGTCCCTGGGGTCTGCAGAGGTTGGAATAAAGAACGATATGCTGGATTTGAGGCTGACTGGGTGAGAAGATGAAAGATTAGGGTGAGGAGTGCCTGACTGGACAGTAAGTGAGAGCAGATGTACTTGTGGAGGTTCATAGGGTATCAGCCCAAAACCCTATATAGTGTATATAGGTATAGCAAGGGTTCAACCCAAAACATCAACAACTCCCTTTCTCTCACAGATGCTGCTTGGCAGACTGAGTTCTTTCAGCAGATTGCTTGTTATTTATCAAAGGACCTCTTCTTCAGGGAGATCTTTTGGACTGAAATATTAAAACGTGCTTTTTCTTAGTTACAATATTACTACCTAATTTCAATACATTTTTATTAACTAAATTAAAGCCTCATCATGGAGTATTACCCACTGACTTTTCAGGAGTTAATTTAAAATCTCGTTGCCATAGCAACTCGGCATCAGACAGAAACTGAACTATTCCTTTTTATCATTACTGAAAGTAGGATAGGATTAAGTTGAAGATTACTGTGCATATTTATTCCATTTTAAATGACTAATTGCAGAGCAGAAAACAGCTCTTTGGAAAAAATCTTGCTCCAGGCAATGTTACAACATGTTTCTTAAATGTTTTTCTTGTGATTGCAAGACCCTGTTGGACTCTGGTAATATAAAATACTGCAAGTGCAGTTCATTGATTTGTTGGTGAGACTACCGGTGGGGGAACTGATTCTTGTTGTTGCTGGAGAATGACTTGGATCTTGGGCTTTTGACTTGGATTTAATCAATGTGTTTTGGGGATTGGACTCTTGTTCATGTTGTATGTGTTTCTGGTTACTACTTTTTTATTGTTATTCGGTGCAATTATGATCGGTCGAACTGGCATTGCGGTCTGCAGTCAACAAATGACACAGCGCTAAATTGAACTGAACTGAACCAAGCTGAACATTCCTGGACTGTTAACCAACTTAATGTAGGTTGATGTGATATATTCTGTCTTTCTCGCTTGTTTTTTTTCCTGTTTGCATGATTTGTTCTTTTTTTGTGTGTATTGGATATTTGATGTGAAATACCTCTGGTTTAGCTGTATTTTACTAATACAGTTATGCTATTGGGTATCTTATTTTCCGCAGATTTTCTCAAATGCAAGGTGTTCCTTTATATTATACAATTGAGTAATTCAGTAGATTGATAAGTTAGGCTTGTTAAATTCGCCAGTAGGAATTATCTTGTTAACTTCTGGTCAATAAGATGCCCTGAAACATTCTGGAGGGATGGAGGGGGGGGGGGGGGGTAGCCATTTTCTGGAGAGTTTTGCAGGAAGGAGTTTTGCTCCAACTAGATATATATATATATACACATACAATATATATGTAATGGGTCCTTTTCCTTTATTTGCTTAAAATATTTTGTCAATGTAATTTCAATCCAAGTTTATTCTGGTTAAATTATTGTTTCCTGGTGAACAGCACATTTGCATGGGTGTGTCAGTGTTCATACAAGTCATACCCTAATTTTCCATTAAAGGAACATTCAAACTGTTAAATTTTGTATATACCTGAATCATGTTCACTCTAAAGGTGTTTATTTCTTGGAAATGGTCTTTTCATTGTTATACCCCATGCATGGTTTAGTTATGTTGCACGGGTTTATAACTAACTCATTACAAGCCAACAAAAGTTTTCTTGAACGGGTTCCATGTTGTTTCTTTGTTTTGTGTCAGTCTTTGGGAAGACGAATCTCAGAGTTGTATTCTGTATACATACTTTGAAAATAAATGTACTTTGAATCTTTGATTTGTGCCATCGTGATTATACATGCCGTTTGTGACCTTTGGTTCTGTGTTTTACACCTTGGCCCCAGAGGAACGCTGGTTCATTGAGCTACATGCATCTGTATGATAGTCAAGAGTGTAATACCTTCTAATCCAACATGACCAAGGATACACTGATACACATCATACTTTTATCTCTACTGACAATTTTGTCCGATCATGTCTCTGTGTAGCGCCACAGAATGTTCCCCAGTTTGAAGTTGGTTATAAATACAAACAGGCTGAGGTTAAAAAGGTTTTTCTGAAGCAGGAAACAAAAATAATTCATTACCCCAACCCTGTAACCTAGAAGATCAGAGAGAGCAAATCCACAGTACTATCATACAACATAGAACAAACAGCACAGGAACAGAGCCGTGAGCCCACAATGATGTACGGAAAAGCAAATTAAAAACACTGAACCGTTAATACTTCCTACCTACTCCATGTCCATATCCCCCCCTCTGCCTTACATCCATGTGCCTATCCAAGCGTCTCTTAAAAGCCTCTAATGAGTTTGCCTCTACCACCAGACCAGGCAGCACATTCCAGGCATCTACCACTCTCTGAGTTAAAAATTTACCCCTCACATCCAATTTGAACCTAACCCCTCTCACCTTCAATGCATGCCCTCTGGTACTAGACATTTCAACCCTGGGAAATAGATACTCCCTTTTTTCTTCATCTATACCTCTGCTAATCTTGTAAACCTCAATCAGATCTCTCCTCAGCCTCTGGTGCTCCAGAGAAATGACTCAAGTTTATCCAGCTTCTTGTGATAGCATGTGCCCTCTAAACTAGGCAGCATCCTGGTAAATCACTTCTGCACCTCCTCCGAAGGGTTTAAACTCCTTAAAGATTCTCTCCAAGTTACCTACCACCTTGATTTGGAAATCCACCTCAATTCCTTCTTGATAGCTTGATCAGGAGTGTGGAACTCCCAGCAAAGCAGCTCTACAGAATTACGGTCCAAGTGGAGGTGTCAACATGTTTGGATATGGCCCGGCTCCTGGGAGAGGGAGAAGGAGAGGGACAGGGAGAGAGACTAACGTGAATCAACAGTTCACTGACTTTAATGACAACTGTTGCAGAATTTAAAGGGAAAGGAAACAATAAATGCTGGACCAACAGGGCCATAAACAAAAACTTTCAAACTGAAACTTAAATGCCAACGCTGCAGCTGGAAATCACAACTAAACGAATACCGTTCCTTTTCAAAGTCAATCAAAGTGGTACTCCTCTCTCCTGGACAAGGACAGGAGTGAGCAGGAAGCAGAAACACTGCTGTGCTTTGGGACAAGTCTGGACAGGACTGGGAGGTAAGTACCAACATAACGAAACTGGTTTGCTGGAGTGTGCATAGTCACGAGTGCGATGGCTGGACCTATGTCACAGCCCACCCGCGTGTGTGCATAGGATTGGTTTCAGTATCTCAGAAACTTTGGATTTCCTGCAAATTTTCACACACATCAGCCTCTACAATAGGGGTTCCGAACCATTTTAATGCCATGAACCAATGCCATTAAGCAGGGGTTCCATGGACCCCAGGTTAGGAAGCCCTGCTCTAGAGGTTACCTCTAGAGGTACGAAAAACATAAAAAAATCATCCAGTGAGCAGCAGTTCAGTGGGCAAAAATACCTGGTTAATGAGAGAGGTCAGAGGAGAATAGCCAGAGTGGTTCAAGGTGACAGGAAGAGACATCACCGAGGATCTCATGTGGTCTGTACACACCAGCTATGTGGTGAAAAAAGCACAACAGTGCCTCTTTCACCTCAGATAGTTGAGGAAGTTTGGTGTGGGCCCCCAAATCCTAAGAGCTTTCGACAGGGGCACAATTGAGAGCATCCTGACTAGCTGAACCACTGCCTGGTATGGGAACTGTAATTTCACACCACTGGTCACCAACCTCCATGTAGAATATGACCCGTCTACAACCACTCAAGTCAGTTCTAGATCCACAAAGCAATGTCCCCTTGGATTCCACGCCTCTTTACTTTCTCAATAAGCCTTGCATGGGGTACCTTATCAAATGCCTTGCTGAAATCCATATACACTACATCTCCTGCTCTACCTTCATCAATGTGTTTAGTCACATCCTCAAAAAATTCAATCAGGCTCGTAAGGCAGGACCACCTGCCTTTTACAAAGCCATGCTGACTATTCCTAATCATATTATGCCTCTCCAAATGTTCATAAATCCTGCCTCTCAGGATCTTCTCCATCAACTTACCAACCACTGAGGTAAGACTCACTGGTCTATAATATCTTTACTCCTTTTCTTGAATAAGGGACAACATCTGCAACCCTCCAATCTTCTGGAACTTCTCCTGTCCCCATTGATGAAGCAAAGATCATCACCAGAGGCTCAGCAATCTCCTCCCTCGCCTCCCACAGTAGCCTGGGGTACATCTCATCTGGTCCTGGTGACTTATCCAACTTGACTCCAGCACATCCTCTTTCTTAATATCTACATGCTCAAGCTTTTCAGTCCACTGCAAGTCATCCCTACAATCGCCAAGATTTTTTTCTGTAGTGAATACTGAAGCAAAGTACTCATTAAGTAGCTCTGCTATCTCCTCCGGTTCCATACACACTTTTCCATTGTCACACTTGATTGGTCCTATTCTCTCTCGTCATCCTCTTGCTCTTCACATACTTGTAGAATGCCCTGGGGGTTTTCCTTAATCCTGTCCATCAAGGCCTTCTCATGGCCCCTTCTGGCTCTTCTAATTTCCTTCTTAAGCTCCTTCCTGCTGGCCTTATAATCTTCTAGATTCATATCATTATATAGCTTTTTGAACCTTTTGTAAGCTCTTCTTTTCTTTTTGACTAGATTTACAACAGCCTTTGTGCACCACGGATCTTGTAACCTACCATCCTTTCCCTGTCTCATTGGAATGTACCTACTCAGAACCCCACACAAATATCCCCTGAACATTTGCCACATTTCTTCAGTACATTTCCCTGAGAACATCTGTTTCCAATTTATGCTTCCAAGTTCCTGCCTGATAGCTTCATAGTTCCCCTTACTCCTATTAAACATTTCCCTAATTTGTCTGTTCCTATCCCTCTCCAATGCCATAGTAAAGTAGATAGAATTGTGATCACTATCTCCAAAATGCTCCCCCACTGGGAGACCTGACACCTGACTAGGTTCATTTCCCAATACCAGATCAAGTACAGCCTCTCCTCTGTAGATGTGAACTTCCCACTATTCAGGACATTTACAGCAACAGGTGTGTGAAAACGGCCTGAAGATCATTGGGGATCCGAGTCACCCTAACCACAAACTGTTCCGACTGCAAACGTCCAGGAAACGGTACCACAGCTGTACAATGTCCTGTGTATGTTACTCAAAATGGGTTTTTTTGGTTTGTTAAGAGTAGGAATGCTTCTTTGTCTTATAAGTGTTTCTCTCGCAGTTGTTTTGCTTTATACTTGTTGATATGGTAATTGTATTCATTTGTTAACCAATGGGGAATGTTATTTTGTCTTGTGAGGCTGAGAACTTGGGGAAGGGGTTTTTCGCGGGCTTTTGGTAGAGAGTCGGGAGGAAGACGCCGAGGAATGTGGACGTGCACTGCACTGCTCGGAAGACCACCAGGCGTGGTCCTAGGTGCGAAGACGTGGAGGTCGGAGGCAAGCGACGAGGGGTCGAATGGTCCGATGTTTGAGCTCCAATGATGTGCATTAAACTGACTGAACTTTGATAAGTTGGCGCCTTTTTGTTTTTTTCCCTTGCATATATATTGTATTGCCTAATACTCTTTTAATTTTAGTAAACTCTTTAAAGTGTATTTCATAACGGTATTTGTTGTGGGTTTGATACTGTGGGCAGGCGCGAGGCATAAACTCGATTCTCACAGCACCTGCGTGTACGGGTGGTGGGATTGGTGTGTGGCTGGATCTCCTTTTCCCCTAGACATATACCAGCCTGTTGGGTAAGTGGTACCACAGCATAAAAGCCAGGACCAACAGGCTCCGGGACAGCTTCTTCCACCGGGCCATCAGACTGATTAATTCATGCTGATACAATTGTATTTCTAAGCTATATTGACTGACCTGTTGTACATACTATTTCTTATAAATTACTATAAATTAGATATTGCACATTTAGATGGAGACGTAGCATGAAGATTTTTATTCCTCATGTACGTAAAGGATGTAAGTAACAAAGTCAACTCAATTCAATTCAAACCTGAATCAACTTACAATCAGTTTCAGAATCAGAATGAGCTCATAGCCAGTGGCTGAAACATTCCTGCTGCTGTCTGTAAGGAGTTTGTACATTCTCCCTGTGACCCTGTGAGTTTCCTCTGGGTGCTCTGTTGCCTCCCACAGACCAAAGATGTACCGGTTCATAGGTAATTAAGCAGTGTAAATTGTCCCAAGATTAGGCTACGGTTAAATCAGGGATATCTGGGAGGCATGACTTGAAGGACTTTCCAGGGTCTATACTGCCCTGCATCTCAGTCAATCAATAAATACATACATACATACTAAAATTGATTGTGGTTCGATGCCAAGCGTAAAACACAGGACAATCCATAACAGACAGCACAATAGCAACCGACAATTTACAAGACAAGAGTGCAAGCAGACTGAGCAATCAAGAGTTATCAGAACAGTCATACATATGAGCAGACTCAATAATCATCAGCAGAACAAGGAGAGCAAAGGAAATGTGTTCAACTTAAAAGGACCATCAGTTTGGGTTTGGGGCACGTAAGGGGGAAAACAGGAAGACATCAAGGTATTTAGGTCCACCTTTAATCGGACTGGTGGAGGTGTTGTGGTCACTAAGAGAAAGGGTGAAGTCTCATTTCTAATAAGCTGAGGGCCTCCCTGCGAGCAGCTGGATTTCTGACCGAGATAGACTGAGTCAGAAACAAATGAGTGGTTATTTGTGACCCTGTCTGACCTCTGATCGACCAACCTTGTCTCCATAGTTCTAATCCCTCAAAATGTTCATGCGTCGTAATGGGTAAGCATCAATTTAGAAAATTGCAATACACTGGAAGTTAATAAATTGTGCTGTTTCTGAGGAATGCTTAAATATTTATATTAATGTGTATTCTTGTGATTTCAATAGAAAGACAGACGGAGTGATTTAAAATGTGGCTTGGCTTACTATCAAATATTCTACCCTATGCTTCAAAGTCACAATCAGAGCACCAGGGGGTTGCTTTGTACAGGACTATCAACATGTTTAGATACCCCCACCCAGGCCATACTCTCTTGCTGTTGCCATCAGGAAGGTACAGGAGTCTCAGGACTCACACCACCAAGTTCAGGAACAGTTATTACCCCTTAGCCATCAGACTCCTGAACCAGCATGGACTTTGACAAAAAATTTACTTAGAACTTTGAACTTCATAGGTTACTGAAAGGACTGCCACCAAACTCTGCGATATAGAAGGTAGAAAAAATAGTGAGGTTGTATTATGGTGGTGAAAGTGTAAAATAGAGAGAGCAAGTTATTTACCTTCATCAATCCTTTCAAGATCTTTTTAACATTGATCAAATAAACCTTTTTGTCTTAGAACCATAGAACCATAGAACATCACAGCACAGAAACAGGCCTTTTGGCCCTTGGCTGTGCTGAAACATTTTTCTGCCTAGTCCCACTGACCTGCACCTGGGCCATATTCCTCTATACACCTCTCATCCATATACCTGTCCAAGTTTTTCTCAAATGTCAAAAGTGAGCCCATATTTACCACTTCATCTGGCAGCTCATTCCACACTCCCACCACTCTCTGTGTGAAGAAGCCCCCCCCCCCCCAATGTTCCCTTTAAGCTTTTCCCCCTTTACCCTTAACCCATGTTCTCTGGGGTTTTTTCTCCCCTGGCCTCAGTGGAAAAAGCCATCATAATTATCTATACCCATCATAATTTTATACACCTCTATCAAATCTCCCCTCATTCTTCTACGCTCCAGGGAATAAAGTCCTAACCTATTCAACCTATCTCTACAGTTTCTCAAGTCCCGGCAACATCCCTGTAAACCTTCTCTGCACTCTTTCAACCTTATTAATTTCCTTCCTTCTGACTATATCATCTTCTGGACTGTAGGAGACACACAAGTGAGGGGCTTCAGAGGAAAATGTATTTACATTTAGACACTTACAATCTAGTGCACCATCTTATTGGACTCTTACAACCTACTGAGTTTCCTCAGCATTTTGTAACTGTGGCTCTGGATTTCCAGCATCTGGGTGTGCTCTCTGGATTCAAGGTACATAGCAAATACCAATTTCAACAGCAGCCAGTCTGCAGACCTGAACATGGATTGCAGATTAAATTTAAAATGCAGCCCTGAACAGTGGGCTTCCTGGAGCTGCAGACTGAGGTTAATCGCAAATCAGGAAATACCCCTTCACCTGATATGTCTGCATATGCATGAATGCAGCCAAGGGACAGTGACGATTTACATTCACTCAAATGTGTCTGGAGTGTTGGTGTGCAGGTTTAGATGTTTGAAAATTATACAAAACTTAAATAAAGCATTGTCAACCCAAAGTGTTGAAGTGAATGATATTGGTGTAACCATTGAAACTGTATTGAGATACCACTCTCTGCCCCTTTATTGGGGGAAGGGAGAGAGAGCGAGAGAGGGGAGGCAGAGAGAGAGGGGGAGGAGAGAGAGAGAGGGGAGGCAGAGAGAGAGAGAGAGAGAGAGAGGGGGGAGCAGTGAGAGAGAGGAGGAAGCAGAGAGAGAGAGAAAGGGGGGGAGGCAGAGAGAGGGGGGAAGCAGAGAGAGAGAGAGAGAGAGAAAGAGAGAGAGAGGGGGGAGGCAGAGAGAGAGGGAGGAGGCAGAGAAAGAGAGAGAGAGGGGGGAGGCAGAGAGAGAGAGAGAGAGAGGGGGAAGCAGAGAGAGAGGGGAAGCAGAGAGAGAGAGAGAGAGAGAGGAGGCAGAGAGAGAGAGAGGGGGAAGCAGAGAGAGAGAGAGAGAGAGGGGAAGCAGAGAGAGAGAGAGAGAGGGGGGAAGCAGAGAGAGAGAGAGAGGGGGGAAGCAGAGAGAGAGAGAGAGGGGGAAGCAGAGAGAGAGAGGGGGGAAGCAGAGAGAGAGAGAGAGGGAAGCAGAGAGAGAGAGAGAGGGGGAAGCAGAGAGAGAGGGGAAGCAGAGAGAGAGAGAGAGAGAGAGGAGGCAGAGAGAGAGAGAGAGAGGGGGAAGCAGAGAGAGAGAGAGAGAGAGAGAGAGAGGGAGGAGGCAGAGAGAGAGGGAGAGAGAGGGGGGAAGCAGAGAGAGAGAGCCTGTGCTATGTAGAACTGGCAGGTGAATGATTTGTTTTTGTTGTATTGCAAAAATATCTTGAGAGCTTTGCTACTGCCTACTTGGTGGGTGGAGGGTGCTGATACTTTTTGCTGAACTCATTGTGGGGGGACAGGGGTGTCGCTTTGCCACTGCTTGTGTGCGGGGGCTTTGGGTTCTAATGTTTTTACTTTCTCTCTGTCTCTCGTTCCACAGATGCTGCCTGAATGGCTGAGGATTACTCAGTTAAGCCCACCGACTCTAGGGGGCACGGGCTACCTGCAGCTCGCCGGACTCCTCTGGACAGTCTTTCAAGTTGTCCCCAGGTGGAGCCCATCTTCGAAAGACCGTCCTCTCCCAGGGATGAGGTTGTTGAAGCTTCTGCTGGTGTTTGTGTAGGTCTGCTCTTTTTTCAGGATGGTGTTGCTCGCCCCTTGTGGCTTTGAAGCCAGGCTTGGGACCGTCCATGGCAGAGATACGAGGATCCCCACGATTTTTATAATTTCACTTCCAATCCTCAAGCACGCTTATCAGACTATGAATGGAGTCTTTTCTAACACCAGTTAATAAAAAAGGAAATCTCAGTAATAAAAAGCTTTAATCAGTTCTGTCAGCATTGGCGACCCTGACTTTAATGAGATTGAGCTCTGCTAATTATGAGGCGCAAAAGCATTTCTTTAATGCTTTGAAGGAAAGGCATTCTGTGGGATGCGACTCGCTGACCACTGATAAAGAAACTGGAATTCAATGTAATAAAAAAGCACAGTTTCATTTCCTGAATCATTACTATCCACTGTTCTTTCCAAAGCATTTGCTTCTAGCTCTATTGCAACTTGGTGAATTTTAATATACTTAAAATGCAAAACAGGATGCTACACCCCTGCAATAATTCTCTGTAATTTCATCTAAATGGTTTATAATAGCATTTACAGTCCTCTGCAGATGTCTTAGGCACATGTACTGTATCTTGGGTATCTAAGACTTTTGCACAGTACTGTAGTAATTTTATGTATTGCACTGTACTGCTGCCAAAAAGAAATCAAATTCCATGATGTCTGTGAGTGATGATAAACCTGGTTCTGATATGGGTCTCTGTTGTGGGCTGAGAGTGGGAAGGGGGCAGGGAGAGGGAATCATGGTTGGGAAAAGGGGTAGGGAGAGGGAAGCAACAGAGAGACATTCTGTAATGATCAATAACCCGATTGTTTGGGATCAACTGACCCTGTCTGGTATCTCAGGGATGGATCCCTTTATTCCCACTCTTTTCCTCCTGTCAAGCAGCCAGTGCTTTAGCCATACAACACACATAAAAATTACACTCATGTCCTGCCAAAGAGTTCTGGCCCAAAATGTGGACTGTTGTAGTGAACTATGTATACCTGTCTGGACACGCCCCCTGCTGACTGCTCCTGTGGCTCCTCTCACAGACCCCTGTATAAAGGCGATCGAGGCCTGAGCACGGCCCTCACTGTCCAGGATGTAGTATGGTGGTCACTCACTGCTTGTTCCTTCTTCCAGTCAATAAAAGCCGATATCTCGCCTTACGTCTCAGTGTGAGTTATTGATGGTGCATCAATTTTATTGACTGGAAGTTTTAAAACATGGAAACCGTTTTACATCCAGAAAGATTGGATTTGGACCCCCAAGACCCTGAAGCAGCTCTTGCCTTTGAATTCTGGCTTGCATGCTTCCAATCATACTTGGAGGAGGTTCGTACAACTGAACCCACCGTTATGCACAGAATTCTCCTCTCGAGGGTCACCCCAAAAGTTTATTCATTTATCAGGGACCTGTCGACCTATGAAGGGGCACTGGACGCCCTCAAAAGACAGTACCTGCGGCCGGTGAACACCGTCTACGCAAGACATCATTTAGCTACGCGACGACAGTGGCCTGCAGAGTCATGCGCCCAGTTTCTCCGAGCCCTACAGACAGTCGTGCGGACTTGTGACTGCAAAACGCTCACGGCGGAACAGCATGCGGAGCTGCTAGTACGAGACACCTTTGTTACAGGAATCAGGTCAGTGTACGTGCGCCAGCGGCTGCTGGAAAATGCCGATCTTACCTTACGCTCGGCGATCGAGATGGCCCACACGTTGGAGGCTGCTCTGCACAACGCTGACGCTGTCCAGCCGCGCGATTCCCCACCGGTTCCGTGGATACCTCAGACCCCACCACTGCCGGTTCCCGCGAGTGAATTTGCCAACGCCGCTGCCAGTCGTGATTCCACAAACTCCCCGAACTTGACTATGGCTGCGGCCAGGCGAAAGCCTGAGCTGTGTTACTTCTGCGGACTCAAAAAGCACCCCCGAAAACGTTGCCTGGCCTGAGAAACAACCTGCTCCACCTGCGAGATGAAGGGCCATTTTGCCAAGGTCTGTAAGTCTAAACCGCGAGCGGGATCGAGCAACGCTGCGTGTGAGACGTGGGGGCCGCCATCTTGCATGCCCGGATGTGGGCAGCCATCTTTGTCGGCGTCACCATGCCCCGCCCCCGACCCACCGGTGTTTACCGGGCACCAAGACGGCAGTTCAACTCTGGCCACCGTGACCCTCAACCAAAGTGCCCCACACCAGCTTCAAGGTCAATGATAGACATCCTGGTGGAGGGGCTCAGGACTAGCTAACTGTTTGACACGGGCAGCACTGAGAGTTTTTTTGTCCCGGACACAGTGCGACGCTGCGGACTCGTGACATGGCCGGTAAGCCAGAAGGTCGCCATGGCTTCTGGATTGTATTCCACAGACATCCGGGGGGGGGGGGGGGGTTGTGTAGCGACATTGGTGGTGCAGGGCACAGAATATCGGAACTTTGCGTTACTGGTCATGCCTCAACTGTGCGCACCTGTGCTATTGGGGCTGGACTTCCAGAGCCACCTCGAAAGTGTGACTATGGCACCACTCACTGTCAGGAATCCTCAGTTTGGTGGGACTTCGCCATATACCCTGCTACTGAGCACACACACACACCGAACCACACGTCCCACCCAGCACCATGCCGACAGCTGCGCTACTGACACCACTTGCAGCCTCCCCACCCTCAAGATCCCTCCCCCACCGCTGTTCGCCAACCTGACCCCCGACTGTAAACCTGTGGCAACTAAAAGCAGGAGGTACAGCGTGGGGGACAGGGCCTTCATTAAGTCAGAGGTGCAGCGGCTGCTCAGGGAGGGGATCATTGAGCCAAGCACAAGTCCTTGGAGGGCCCATGTGGTTGTTGTTCGGACCGGGCAGAAAAATAGGATAGTCGTGGACTATAGTCAAACCATCAATAGGTTCACGCAGCTTGATGCGTACCCCCTACCCCGCATCGCGGATATGGTCAACCAGATAGCTCAGTACAAGGTGTACTCGACAATAGATCTGAAATCCGCTTATCACCAGCTCCTCAAGAGGACCACCCCTACACCGCCTTCGAGGCGGGCGGCAGGCTCTATCACTTCCTGCAAGTCCCATTTGGTGTCACAAATGGTGTCTCGGTCTTCCAGAGGGGAATGGACCGGATGGTGGACCTGTGCCAACTGAAGGCCACATTTCCCTATCTGGATAACATCACCATCTGTGGTCACGACTGGCCGGATCACAACGCCAACCTCCAACGATTTTTCCAAGTGGCCAAAGCTCTGAACCTTACATAACAGGGACAAGAGTGTGTTCGGAACCACCCGACTCGCTATCCTTGGGTATGTCGTGGAAAACAGGGTCATTGGCCCTGATCCTGACGGTATGCGCCCCCTGTTAGAACTCCCTCTTCCCACCACCCTCAAGGCCCTCAGACGGTGCCAGGGTTTTTTTTCCTATTACGCCCAATGGGTCCCCATTACGCAGACAAGGCCTGCCCCCTGGTCAAGTCTACCACTTTTCCCCTCTCTGCTGAGGCCCGCGCGGCCTTCAGCTGCATTAAAGAGGACATTGCCAAAGCTACGATGCATGCAGTGGACGAGACCATTCCCTTCCAAGTAGAGAGTGATGCCTCCGATTTCACACTTGCTGCTACCCTCAATCAGGAAGGCAGGTCAGTAGCATTCTTTTCTCGTACCCTTCAAGGCTCTGAAATTCAGCTCTCTGTGGTGGAGAAAGAAGCCCAGGCCATAGTGGAAGCTATTAGGCACTGGAGGCACTATCTCGCTGGCAAAAGGTTCACCTTGCTGACCGACCAGTGCTCGGTTGCGTTCATGTTCAGCAACCAACAGCGGGGCAAATCAAAAATGATAAAATTTTGCGGTGGAGAATAGAACTCTCTATCTACAACTTTGACATCCTGTACCGGCCTGGCAGACTCAATGAGCCCCCTGATGCCCTATCCCGGGGAACATGTGCTAGCGCACAGCTTGACCAACTATACGCCCTTCATGCATATCTTTGCCATCCGGGGGTCACCCGATTTTACCATTTCGTGAAAGCCCGGAACCTGCCGTACTCCCTGGAGGACATCAGGACGATGACTAGAGACTGCCAAATCTGCGCTGAGTGCAAACTGCATTTCTACCGGCCTGAAACGGCGCAACTTGTCAAGGTCACCCACCCCTTTGAGCGACTGAGTGTTGACTTTAAGGGCCCCCTTCCCTCCACCGACCGCAATGTCTATTTTCTCAATATTATCGATGAATACTCGCGGTTCCCCTTTGCCATTCCCTGCCCCGACACCACTACCACGTCCGTCATAAAAGCCCTGCGCCAGGTCTTCACTCTGTTCGGATATCCCTGCTATATCCACAGTGATAGAGGGTCCTCCTTTATGAGTGACGGGCTGTGCCGGTACCTGCTAGCTAGGGGCATTGCTACTAGTCAGACCACGAGTTATAATCCCCGGGGAAATGGACAGGTGGAGAGGGAGAATGCCACAGTGTGGAAGGCCACACTTTTAGCCCTTAAGTCAAAAGGGTTGCCGGTTTCTCGATGGCAGGAGGTCCTCCCTGAGGCACTCCACTCTATCCGCTCCCTGTTATGTACGTCCACCAATGCCACCCCTCACGAGCGCCTATTCTCTTTTCCCAGGAAGTCTGCCACTGGGACCACCCTACCAGTTTGGCTGATGTCCCCAGGGCCAATGCTGCTCTGGAAACATGTGAGGAGTACTAAATACTCCCCGCTGGTCGAGAGGGTTCACCTTCTACATGCAAACCCCCAGTATGCCTACGTGGTCTTACCTGGGGCGGGAGGACACGGTCTCCGTCCGTGACCTGGCGCCCGTAGGAGCAGCAGATCACTACCCTGAACACTCTCCAGTAACTATGAACCCTGTATCCGAGCTGGCACCGCGCACACCAAGCCCTACACAGACTCCTCATGACACTCATATACCGGGCGTTTCGTACGCGTATATACCAGGCGCCTCGCACACGCGTGACGAATCACTGACACCTAGTGGGCTGACACCTCCAGTTAGGCTGGAACCAGCACAACCTCCGTCTCCGGTGTAAGCACCACCAACTCCTGTGCAAATGTAGCAGCTTGCGTTTAATGTACGCTCATTAACATATGTTTTTTTTAAATGCTGAAGGAAGGGTGTGGTGAACTACATATACCTGTCTGGACATGCCCCCTGCTGACTGCTCCTGTGGCTCCTCCCACAGACCCCTGTATAAAGGCGATTGAGACCTGAGCCCGGCCTCTCAGTCTCCAGGATGTAGTATGGTGGTCAACTACTGCTTGTTCTTTCTTCCAGTCAATAAAAGCCGATATCTCGCCTTTACGTCTCAGGGTGAGTTATTGATGGTGCATCAACTATACTCTCTTCCTAGACGCTGCCTGGCCTGCTGAGTTCCTCCAGCATTTTGTGTGTTTTCCACTGCTTTATCCATGCTAGAATCTTTCCTGTAATACCATGGACTTGTAGTTTTTTACAGCCGCATCTTTAGTACCTTATAAAAAACCTTTTGAAAATCCAAGTACACAACATCAACTGATTCTCCTTTGTCTATCCTGCTTTTTATGCCTTCAAAGAATTCCAACAGATTTGTCAGACAAGATTTTCCCTTGAGGAAATTGTGTTCATTACGGCCTACTTTATCATGTCTCCAAGTACCCTGAAATTTCATCCTTAATAATCGACTCCAACTCCCAACATCTTCCAGCCACTGAGGTCAGATAACTGGCCTGTAGATCATAAGATGACCATTCAGCCCATCGATTCTGCTCTGCCAGTCCATCATGATTGATTTTGGATCCCACTCAACCCCATACACCAGCCTTCTCGCCATGTCCTTTGATGCCCTGACCAATCAGGAAACGATCAACTTCTGCTTTAAATTTACCTATGAACTTGGCCTCCCCCGCAGTCTATGGCAGAGCTTTCCACCGATTCACTGCTCTCTGAATAAAAAAATCCCTGTGGAACACCACTAGTCACCGGCAGCCAGCCAGTGACTTCTGCCAATCAGCCACTGCTTTATCTATGCTAGAATTTATCCTACAATACCACGGGCTTGTAGATTGTTAAGCAGGCTCATGTGGCACCTTGTCAAAGGCCTTCTGAAAATCCAAATACACAACCTCAAGTGATTCTCCTTTGTCTATCTTGCTTGTTACTTCTTCAAACAATTCCAACAGATTTGTCAGGCAAGATTTTCCCTTGAGGAAACCATGCTGATTGCGGCTTATGTTATCATGTGCGTCCAAGTACCCTGAGACTCATCCTTAATAATTGACTCCAACGTCTTCCCAACTACTGAGGTCAGACATCCCAGCCATTGTTGCTCTACTGTCACCCCTCCCAGCGTTCTTTTCCAATCAAATCTCACCAGTTCCTCTCTCCTGCCTCTGTAATTCCCTTTGTAATACTGTAATACTGATACATCTGACTTTAGTTTCTCCTCAAATTTCAGGGTGAATTCAATTATATCATGATCACTTGCCCCTAAGGGTTCTTTTACCTTAAGCTCTCTAATCAACTCTGGTTCATTGAACAACACCCAGACCAGAATAAATGATCCTCTAGTGGGCTCAACCATGAGCTGCTCAAAAAAAGCCACATCATAGGCACTCCAGAAAATCCCCCTCCTGGAATTCAGCACCAACATGATTTTCCCAATCTACCTCCGTATTTTAGTCCCCCATTGCTCTCTTGGCATGCATTTTTTATCTCCCATTGTAATTTGTAGACCACATCCTTACTACTGTTTGGGGGTCTGTATACAACTCCCATCAGGGTCTTTTCACCCTTGCAATTCCTTAGTTCTATCCACAATGATGCAACACCTTCTGATCCTACATCACCTCTTTCTAATGATTTTATTTCATTTTTTACCAATAGAACAATGTCACTCCTTCTGCCTTCTTGTCTGTCCTTTTGATACGATGAGTATCCTTGGACATTAAGCCCCCAGCTATAATCTTTTCTCAACCACGATTCTGTGATGCCAACAACATCATGCCTGTCAATCTGCAACTGTGCTGCAAGTTCATCTACCTTATTCCGTGTCCTGCACGCATTCAGATACAACACCTTCAGTCCTGTATTCACCCTCTTTGATCTTGTCGCACCATGCTCAACCTTTTGATCCCTAACTGTGTCTGAGGTCTTGCCAACATCTGCCTCCACAACCTCCCCACTGGCACGCTTATTCCCATCTCCCTGCTACTCTTGTTAAACCCCACTCGTGCAGCATTAACAAACCTTCCCGCTATGATATTAGTCCCCCTCCAGTTCAATCCCACCTTCCCTGGAAGAGAGCTCAATGATCCAAAAATCTAATGTCCTCCCTCCCACACCAACTCCTTAGCCACGTATTAAACTGTATAATCTTCCTAGTTCTGGCCTCACTAGCACGTGGCATGGATAGCAATCCTGAGATCACAACCCTGGAGGTCCCATTCTTTAACCTAGCACTTAATTCTCTGAACTCCCTATGCAGAACCTCATCACTCATCCTACCCTTGTCATTGGATCACAACTTCTGACTGTTTCCCCTCCCACTTCAGAATGCTGAGGACTCGAACGGTGAGATATCAGGGACCCTGGCACCCAGAAGGCAATATACCATCTGGGAATCTTGTTCTCACCCACAGAACCTCCTGTCTGTTCCCCTAACCAATGAATCCTCTATCACCACAGTGTGCCTCTTTTCGTCCCTTCATTCTGAGTTACAGGGGCAGACTCAGTGACCTAGACCTGATCTCTGTGACTTTCTTCTGGTAGGTCATCCATCCCCGACAGTATCCAAAGTGTTGTTGAGGGGGATGGCCACGGGGGAACTCTGCACTGGCTCCTTAACCCCTTTCCCCTTCCTGACTGTCGCCCAGTTTCCTGTGTCCTGCACCTTGGGTGTAACTACCTCTCTGTAAGCCTTTTCCATCACCCCCTCAGCCACTCGAATGATCCAGAGTTCACTTTGTTCCAGCTCCGTAGAAGCTGCAGCTGGAGGCACTTTCCATAGTCGTTGTGGTCAAGTCACTGGAGGTCTCCCCACCTTCCCACATCCCACAAGTGGAGCATTCAGCTATCCTGCCTGGCATCTCTACTATCCTAGCTCAGCAGATATAAAGAAGGGATGGAAAAAAACTTGAGCTTTTCTTTCTTTTGCTTTCTTTGAGTGAACCCTCGAAGAACTAAAGCCTTAAGATCACCCCCTCACCATGTCCACTTGGACAATGGCCACTGCACTTGACCCTCCTGCCTTTCTTTAATTCACTCCTGCTAATCAATCCCAAGTGCCAATTACTCACTGGTCAAAGCTCTATTAGGCTCTATTAGTGGACCCTGTACAAAGAACCCCCTCTCTTCAAACATTCCATGCCTGGATTGGCCGCTAGTCAAAGCTCTTCAATTGAAGGCAATCTTGATCTCGTAAAGAATCTCTCCAACTGTGCATGTACTTGTTAACCAAGCTCTTCCTCATTCCCACTTCTGAACACTGATTGCTACTTCCCTCTGCAGAGAAGAAAGAAATTGTTGGATTTCTACAGGAACTTGCACAGCCTAAAATGTAGCAACAGCCAAATGCAGGCTCTGACATCAACATTCACTTGCACGCACAAGCTAATGCAAAAGCCAATGACACCTTGTTCAAATAATCTGGTTTATTGATTTTGGTCGAGGAAATTGTACAAGATCATTATAATATTTGTTCAGAAAGTAAGAATGTTATGCTAAGGGGCTCTATAAAGCATTGGTCACACTGCATGTGGAGTAATGTGAGCAGTTTTGGGTCCCTAATCTGGGAAAGGATGTGCTAGCATTGGATTGAATCTGGGGGTTTACAAGAGTGATCCTGGGAATGAAAGAGTTAACATATGAGGAACAATGATGACTCTAGGCCTGTACTCACTGGGGTTTAGAAAAATAAGGGGGGATCTCATTGAAACCTATCAAATATTGAAAGGCCAAGATGGTGTGGGTGTCAGGGTGGAGATGCATCTCTAGAAAAGGAGGTGTAAGATGCTCCTTCCCTCCACTAGCCTACAGGTCACCCTTGGGCAAGGTGTAGCGCCTGCTTATCCCCTCACCCCGATCAGGGTCACGTGGAGCCATGGGAGCCGCTGGCAGATGGTCATATGAGCAGCTGGTGCACATCACAAGTCCTGGTTACAGATGTTTTCGGAAGTGTTGCTTCTTCAGAACTTTTTTTTTGTTTATGACAGACTGCTTGAAGCGGAACACAAATATGATTTCAGACTACTTGTATCAGGTAGGACATCAGAAAAGCAAGAAATTAACTTTTAATGAATATAATGCATTAAGTTGCATAAAGTTGTTGATGCTTTGCAATCGTTCAACTAAGCTAAAAACACTTTGTTAATGATTTTCTTTTGTACTCAGTGACCAATGTTTCTCGCTTCAGTGTCCAACAATAATCAGCCAGCATTGATGGAATCCGGTTTCCCTGATACTGTTTCCCCATGACCGCAATGTCCTGGTGAAACCTTTCACCGTGCTCGTCACTGACAGCACCAAGATTTGCAGGCAAGAAATTTAAATAGGAATGCAGAAAATAAATCTTTAATAACATGTTGCACTTCATGGTTTTGTATGCTTGAGCGTGTTGTCAATCAGCTGCACATAGTTTGGTGCTCTGTAGTTGCAAGAAAATTGTCAACAACATCCATGCAATTTTCTCTGGTCCTACTAGACGTTCTTCAAATTTCCTGTTATTGATTTGTGGACCAACAAAATTGCCTTCCTAATCTTGGTATCAGCTATTCTGGCTTGAATTATGAATTAAAATCACAAATACAGGCAATTTCAAAAATAGGCACATGGTAAGGAAATGTCATGGTGAATTTTATGATCAGCAGCCCAAAATCCATAAGATACATCATGAAGTAAAATCTTTATTGTCTGTAAAAAGAAGATCACTCCCTACTTGTACATAGTTTTTTTCCTTTTGCTTGTTTTTTCTTTCCATTCTTTTCTATAAGTGTATACCTCAGATAAATACTTTGTGGACATTTGTGATATATATGATTATATGATATATATGTACAATGTCTGAAATACATCTTATGGAAATGTTTGTTTGATGATGAACTTCAATAAAAAAAATTACAAAAAAAATCTTTATTGTCCAGTGTTATGTTGCCACTCTTAAGTGTACTGATAATGGCTGTGATCACCTGTCTTGTAAGGATACTATAATGGCAAATGGTATGGCCATGATCGCCCATGTCATACAGCATGGCATATAACGATGATAGTGAGATAGAATGGATGTGGAGAGTATGTCTCCTATTGTGGGGGTGTCTAAGACCAGAGGGCACAGTTTCAAGATAGAAGGACATCCCTTTAGAGCAGAGATGAGGAGGAATTTCTTTTGCCAGAGGTTCATGAATCTGTGGAATTCATTGCCACAGATGATTGTGGAGGCCAAGTCGTTGTGTATATTTAGAGCAGAGTTTGATTAGTTAGGGTGTCAAAGGTCACGGGGAGTAGGCAGGAGAATGGGGCTGAGAGGGAAATGATAGAAAAGTGGAGCTGATATGATGGGCTGAATATTCTACTCAGAAAGGTCCAATGACATAAATTGCTTCACCTTTCAAAAGCCAGTCCATGGAGGTAAGTGTTCTGTATTCCCCTCCATAGATGCTGCCTGACCTGCTGAGTTCCTCCAGCATTTCGCATGTGTTCCTTTGGATTTCCAGCATCTGCAGAACCTCTTGTGTTTTTGATTTGCTGCTCTACTGTGAAGTCTCATCAAGGAAGGCGTAATCAGGAAAAACAACTTACATCATCAAGGACCCCCACCATGCAGGCTATGCTCTCTTCTAGCTGCTGCCATCAGGGAGAAGATACAGGAGCCTTTGGTCCCAGAGCAGCAGGTTCAGGAACAGTTATTACTCCTCAACCATCAGCCTCCTGAAACAGAGGGGATGAGGTCACTCAACTGCACTCACTCCAACGCTGATCCCACAACCTATGGACTCAGTCTCAAGGACTGTTCGACTCATGTTCTTGATCTTGTTATTTATTTATTGTTATTACTTTTTTCTTGTCTTTTGCACGTTAGTTGTTTGTCCATCCTCATTTGTGTGTGTTTTTTCATTGATTCTATTGTGTTTCTTTGTACTTACGATGAAGGCCCACAAAAAAATGAATCAGGGTTGTATATGGTGACACATATATACTTTGATAATAAACTTACTTTGCACTTTGAACTTTAGAGCAATTTTTCATTTACAGAGAAGTTGATAGGTGACGAGATGATTCATTTAAGAATGTTGAAACAATATTGAAACATTCGCTTTCCTTTTAATTATGCCCATCATGTTGTAGAAGTTCTGGTGATAGGCAAGCATCCATGTCTAGAAGATAGTCTTGAAATGAACCTGGTCATGTTCTTCATAAAGTTCATGGAGTTCACAGAAAACAGCAAAAAGCAGGTCCTTCAACCCAACTAGTCCAACTTCCTCCAACTTCGGTTGGAGGAACAACATCTCATATACCGTCTGGGTAGTCTCCAGCCCCTTGGTATGAACATCGAATTCTCCAACTTTCGTTAATTCCCTCTCTCTCCCTTCCCCCATCCCACTTCCACTCTGCCTCCTCTTCTAGCTGCCTATCACCTCTCTCATGACTCTGCCTTCTTCTATTACCCATAGTGCTTTCCCCTTACATTCCTTCTTCACCTCTCCCGCCTATCCTTTCCCCCACCCCTTGATCTTTCCTCTGATTGGTTTTTCACCTGGCACCTTCCACCCTCCTCCCACCTTCTTTATAAAGCCCCTGCCTCCTCCTTCTTTAGTCCTGATGAAAGGTCTCGGCCCGAAACGTTGACTGCTCCTTTCAACGGATGCTGCCCGACCTGCTGAGTTCATCCAACTTTTTAGTACATCTTGATTTGACCACAGCATCTGCAATATACTTTGTGTCAACTAGTCCATGCTGACTAAGATGGTCAATATTTACCCCTTAACCTTCTCAACTTTTCTAATCTATGTACCTGTCCAATGTTTTTTTAAAGTTCCTATTGTACCTGCCACAAACCAAAAAACTGCTGGAGGAACTCAACAGGTCAGGCAGCATCCGTGGAGAGGAATGAACAGTCATCGTTTTGGATTGAGAGCTTTCATCAGGTCTGGAAAGGAAAGGGGTAGAAGCTGAAATAAAAAGGTGGGGGAAGGGGAGGAGTACAAGCTGGCAGGTGATAGGTGAGAACAGGTGAGGGTGAAGGTGGGTAGGTGGGCGAGGGGGGTTGATGAAGAAGCATGGAGGGGGTAGGTGGAAGATGCAAAGGGCTGAAGCAGGAGGAACGGATAGGAGAGTGCAGTAGACCGTGGGAGAAAGGGAGGAGGAGGGGCACCAGAGGGAGGTGATGGGAGAATAGAGGGGTAAAAGGGGAGACACAATGGGGGTGGAAAATGAGAGAAGGGGGAGAGTTAGACATTACCGTAAGTTAGATAAATCAGCTTTCATGTTGTCAGTTTGGAGGTTACCCAGGTGGAATATGAGGATTTGCTCCTCCAACCTGACAGTGTTCTCACTGGCACCATAGAGGAGGCCATGCATTGACATGTCAGAACGGGAACGGGAAGCTGAAATGAAGTAAGTGACCACTGAGAAATCCCGCTTTTTGTTGTGAGGTGTTGCCTCGCCTGAATGGACTGTTTGGGTCTCTGCATGGTAGTGAGGGCTGGGGTGTAGAGACAGGTGTAGCACTCATCCCACTTGCCGGGAGAAAGATCAGTGGGGAGGGATGAGTGGACAAGGGAGTGGTGTGGAGAGCAATCCCCACCTGCAGCAGCCACTTCCTGCTGCCGACAAACCAGCCTTCGAGTTAAAGGAAAGCCTTAAGGGCACAAAGGTCAGGCTGAGGGGAAGACAGGGTGGAGGCGATGATGGAAGTGAGATGAGGCAGCAGTTCGAGCCACCGCCTTGCAGCATCAGTCTTGATCCCTGGTATTGTCCCTGTCAAGTTTACACATTTATTTTATTTAGAAATACACCACAGTCACAGGCCCCTTCTGGCCCAACAAGCCCACACCACCTAATTACACCCATGTGACCAATTAACCTACTAACCGTACATCTTCGGAATGTGAGAGGGAACAGGAACACCCAGAGGAAGCCCACATGGAGAACATACAAACTCCTGCTTAGATTCAGAACTGGCTTGTGAGTAGCAGACAGAGGGTAGTGGGTGAAGGGACTTATTTGAGCTGGAGGTCTGTAATTAGTGGAGTTCCACAAGGATCTGTGCTGGGACCTCTGCCGTTTATGATGTACGTAAATGAAAATATAGATGGGTGGGTTAGTAAGTGTAACACTTACCCAACAGGCTGGTATATGTCTAGGGGAAAAGGAGATCCAGTCACACACCAATCCCACCTCCCGTACACGCAGGTGCTGTGAGAATCGAGTTTATGCCTCGCGCCCGCCCACAGTATCAAACCCACAACAAGTACCGTTATGAAATACACTTTAAAGAGTTTACTAAAATTAAAAGAGTATTAGGCAATACAATATATATGCAAGGGAAAAAAACGAAAAGGCACCAACTTATCAAAGTTCAGTCAGTTTAATGCACATCGTTGGAGCTCAAACATCGAACCATTCGACCCCTTGTTGCTTGCCTCCGACCTCCACGTCTTCGCACCCAGGACCACGCCCAGTGGTCTTCCGAGCAGTGCAGCGCACGTCCACCTTCCTCGATGTCTTCCTCCCGCTCTCTACCAAAAGCCCGCGAAAAACCCCTCCCCCAAGTTCCCAGCCTCACAAGACAAAATAACATTCTCCATTGGTTAACAAATGAATACAATTACCATATCAACAAGTTTAAAGCAAAACTGCGAGAGAAACACTTATCAAAGAAGCATTCCTACTCTTAACAAACCAAAAAACCCATTTTGAGTAACATACACAGGACATTGAATGGCCTGTTCCTGCGCTATACTCTTCTTTGTTCCATGTTCTTACAGGTAGGCTGGGTTGCTGGTGCTGTGATGGCATTATCCTCCTGTGCTGCTACAATGTTTACTCTGTAACTGTGAAGGTTTCCTCTGGGTGCTTGGGTTTTCAGTCACATCACAGAGGAATGTGGTTACTGTAATTGGCCTCTGTAAATTTTCCCTGGTGTGTAGGTGAGAGACAGACTCATAGTACATAGACAGCAGAACACAGGAACTGGTGCTCCCAGCATGGCCTCCTCCACATTGATTAGACCCGATGTAGGTTGGAGGAACACTTTGTTGAGCACCTTCATTCCATCTGCAAAAAGCAGGATTTCCCAGTGGCCAACCATTTAATTCTCATTCCCATTCCCATTCGGACATGTCCGTCCATGGTCTCCTCTTCGGCCACGATGAGGCCACATTTAGGTTCGAGAGCAACACCTCATATTCTATCTAGGTAGTCTCCAACCCGATGGATTGGACATCAATTTCTCCAACTTTTCCGTAACTTTTCCCCTTCCCCTTCAATGTCCTACCCTGGCCTCTCTCTTACCTCTTCTCCCCACCTGCCTATCACTTTCACTTTGCAGCCCCTCCACCTTCCCTTTTGCCCATGGTCCACTCTCCTTTCCTATCAGATTCCTTCTTCTTCAGCCCTTTATCTTTCCCACCTATCACCTCCTGGTTTCTTACGCCATACCCCTTCCCCAATCATCTGGCTTCACTTATCAGCTTCTAGCTTGAACTCCTTCCCTTCCTTCATCTTCTTGCTCTGGCTTATTCCCCCTTCCTGGTGAAAGGCCCAAAACATCGATTGCTTATTCCTCTCCATAGATCCTGCCTGGCCTGCTGAATTCCTCCAGCATTCTGTGTGTGTTGCTCCATCCCCAACCCTCCTCCTTTCACAGCCCGGCTTGAGACCATCCTTGACAGAGTTGTCATCCATTGAGATAATTTCAAAACATCAGAGCATCAAAGTTAAAAATTTTAAAGCACATTTACTATTATAGCAGATGTGTAGTATACAACCCTGAGATTCATCTTCTCCATAAACCGTCACGAAACAAAGGAACACCATGGAACCAACACACAAAAATAAAGAACAAATCACACTAATGGCAATTAAAACGTTACAGAGGGAAATAACAAAATGCAGAATAAGTTGTAATAATTACAGAGAAAGTGTAGTGCAGGTAGACAATAAGGTGCAAGGCTATGATGAGGTAGACTGTGAGATTGAGAAACCATTATATTATGCGAGGGGTGATTGATAAGTTTGTGGCCTAAGGTAGAAGGAGTCAATTTTAGAAAACCTAGCACATTTGCTTTTCCTACATGTACACACATAGTCCAGCGGTCGTGGAGCACACGGATCCCATCTTTGTAGAAGTTGGCGTCTTGGACCTCCAGAAGTGGTCCACAGCATAGGATGATTGATAAGTTTGTAGCCTGAGATAGAAGGAGATGAGTTATTAACTTCAACCATTCTGCACTTTCACTCAAAGAGTTGAACTGCACGTGCATGTAACGAGAGCTGTGTAACTCATCTCCTTCTACCTTAGGCCATGAACTTATCAATCACTCCTGCTGTGGACCAGCTGGAGGTCCAAGACACTCTCGTTACATGCACGTGCAGTTCAACACTTTGAATGATAATGCAGAAAGTTTGAAGTTAATAACTCATCTCCTTCTACCTTAGGCCACAAGCTTATCAATCACCCCTGCTTTGGACCACTTCTACAAAGAAGGGATCTGTATGCTCCACGACCGCTGGACCAAGTGTGTACATGTAGGAGGGGACTATGTTGAAAAATAAATGTGCTAGGTTTTCTAAAATTGACTCCTTCTACCTTAGGACACAGACTTATCAATCACCCGTCTTACAGGAATCCGTTCAATAGTTTTATATCAGCCTGTGTTCAACTTTTGTATCTTCTGTTTGATGGGAGGGTGGAAATGAAAGAATGTCTGGGGTGGGTGGGGTCTTTGTTTCATTTTATTTTTTACTTTTCATTTATAGATACATCACTGTTACAGGCCCTTCTAGCTCAATGAGCCAGCAACGCCCGATCACACCCATGTGGTCATGGGGAGAACATATAAGCTCCTTACAGACAGCGATGGGAATTGTACGTGGCTCATGGTGCTGTAATTTTGTTACTCTAACCGTTACGTTACCGTGCAGCAGCTTTCCTGAGGCAGTAGGAAGTGCAGACAGAGTCCATGGTAGAAAAGCTGGTTTCCATTTTTGGCTTCTTCCCCCTTCCATTCCAGTCCTGATCAAAGGTCTCATCATTTATGCATTTCCATAGATGCTGCCCATACCTGCTGAGTTCCTCCAGCATTTTGTGTGCGTTGCTCTGGATTCCCATCATCTGTAGAATCTTTTGTGTTTAGACTGGTTTTCATGATAGACTGGGCTCTGATGACTATTCCCTGCAGCTTCTTGTCACTTTTAGGCAGGGAAGTTGGTGTGCCAAGCCTTGATGAATTCCAATCATCATCTTCAATATCACTATCACCGTTATGTGCTGTGTTGCATGATGTAAGTGATCATGGTCTTTCCATGACCATGGTTGTTTTTGGCAAATTTTTCAATAGACTGCTTTGCCATGGCCTTTTTCCAGATAATTTACAAGATGGGTGACCCCAGCCATTATCAATACTCTTCAGAGATTGTCTGGTGTCAGTGGTTGCATAGCCAGGATTTGTGATACGCACCAGTTGCTCCAGTGGGATCACGTGACCCTGATCTGGGGTGGGGGTGGGGGGCGGAGGTTGTTAAGCAGGTGCTACACCTTGCACAAGGGTGACCTGCCAGTTAGGGACGTATCTCCACCCTGCATCCATTATGCATTTATTAAAAGAGCACGGGTGAGCAAGTCCCTGAATGAGCGGTGGCTATCACCCTGAGAATGTAGCATGAAGCTGGCACATTGCCTACAAATGAGTCAGGGCTTCCCCCAAGCCCTATCTCAGGGTCTCTCCTATCCAGCCCCCAGTTTATCACCCTCACTGGTAAGAAAATCAGAATCAGAATCAGGTTTAATATCACCAGCATGGGTCGTGAAATTTGTTGGCTTTGTGGCAGCAGTAGCATTACATGATAGTAGGAAAAATACGTGAATTACAGTAAATATATATATACATATATTAGAATAAATATGTAGAGCAAAAATAAAGAAGTAATGAGGTTGTGTTCATGGGTTCAATGTCCATTTAGGAATCAGATGGCAGAGGGGGAGAAGCTGTTCCTGAATCATTGAGTGTGTGCCTTCAAACTTCTGTACCTCCTCCCTAATGGTTGCAATGAGAAGAAGGCATGTCCTGGTGAAGGGGTCCTTAATAATGGATGTCAGAGGCACCACTCCTTGAAGATGTCTTGAATATTACAGAGGCTAGGACTCAAGATGGAGCTGACTAATTTTACAACTTGCTGTAGCTTCTTCTGGTCCTGTGCAGTAGCCCCCTCCCCCATGTCATACTGTGATGCAGCCAGCTAGTGTGATCTCCATAGTACATCTGGAGAAATCTGCAGGTATCTTTGGTAACATATCAGATCTGCTCAAATTCCTAATGAAGTATAGCCGTTGTCATATCTTCTTTGTAGCTGTATGGATATGTTGGATCCAAGTTAGATCCTTTGAAGTACTGAAGCTCAGGAACTTGAAGTTCCTCACTCCCTCCACTTCTGATCCTCGATGAGGATTGGTGTATGTACCCTCGTCTTACCCTTCCTGAAGTCCACATCAGTTCTCTGGTCTTACTGACGTTGAGTGCAAAGTTGTTGCTGTGACATCACTCTACTAGTTGACATATCTCACTCCTGTCCACCCTCTTGTCACCATCTGAAATTCTGCCAACAATAATTGTATCATGCTGTTTCAGCAAAGTCCATCTTAGGAAAGATGATGTAAAATTGGAAAGCCAAAAGGTTTATCCAAACTAATCCTGGGTTGTAAAGAGCATTCAAGATGTGGTTCCATTTCATAATATTTGTGAGCACAAATAACCCTTGACACAATGAGCTTAAATCCAGATCAACTGTAGCTTAGGAGGTTCATTAAGTTATTAACAAGGGAGAAACACACTCATATAATTGTGCTTACCTATGACTCAAAATGAGAGTTCTCTGTATTGCCTTGGCCCAAAAAACATATTGTGTTGGGAATTGATCTTTGAAGCAATCTACTTAATGCATATTCCCCAGTCTGTTCACTACAAACCTGCCTTACATTCTCCAGAACACACTTTGCCTGGCAGTGCCTTTAGGTTATTTCTACTTCACTGCTCTGCCCCCTAACCTTCTCCCCTACAACCCATGAACGGGAGCACTAGAACTAAAGTTCATAGGTATAGGGTGAAACATGAACTATTTAAGGGGATCTGAAGAGGGACCTCTTCACTCGGTGTGGTGTGAGTGTGGAACGAGCTGTCAGTGAAGCGGTAGATACCAGTTCAATTGTCACATTTTAGGGAAGTTCTGATAGGTACATGGAGCGGTATAGACCATGGGTCATGGTCTTGGGTGCAGGCTAGGCAGAAGACTAGGTGGGCATAGACTAGATGGGCCAAAGGGCCTGTTTCTGTGCTGTAGGGCTCTGTATCTCTACAACCCTTTGTGATTTCTGGCTTCCTCCAGCTCTGGCTCCTCAGTCATTCCACCTCATCCTCACTCATTCATGAATCAAGATATCTGAAGTTCTCTCCATGTCATCTTCATCTTTGACTCTTCTCTCCCTTACAACGTTCTATGAAATCCACCTATAGTCATACAGTCAACAGCAGAGAAATTGGAACATCTACCCATCGAGTTCATCCATTTCTACCAACCCTGTTCTATTCCTCCTACAACCCCATCATTTCCCCCATGTACCCACATACTAGGGCTAATATACAGAGGCCAATTAACCTACCAACCCCCCCCCCGCCCCCGGTTAGACCACACTTGGAATATTGTGCTCATTTCTGCTCACCTCATTATGGGAAGGACGTGGAAGCTTTAGAGAGGGTGTAGAGGGGATTTACCAGAGGGCATGTCTCAAGAGGATAGGTTGGGTGAGCTGTAGCTTTTCTCTTTGGAGAGACAACTTGACAGAGGCATATAAAGCATTCAATGACATTATCCCCCCAAACTTTGCATCACAGCCTGGTGTGAAATCCTACTAGAAGTAGTAGATTCAACCCAGTCTATCATGTGTAAAACCCACCCATCCAGTTAGCTCGTCTAGATGAAACACTGTCGCAGGAAAGCTGCATACGTCATCAGGGATCCCAGCCACCTAGGACATGCTCTCTTCTCCCTGCTGCCATCAGGAAGAAGGTACAGGAGCCTCAGGACTCACCCCACCAGGTTCAGAAACAGTTATTACCCCTCAACCATCAGGCTCCTGAACCAAAGGGGATAACGTCACTTAGCTTCACTTGTCCCATCAGTGAAATGTTCCCATAACCCATGGACTCACTTTCAAGGATTCTTCATCACATGTTCTCAATATTTCTTTACTATTATTTCTTCTGCTTGCATTTTCACAGTTTGTTGTCTTCTGCACTGTGGTTGAACAGTCCAGTTGGTCAGTCTTTCATTGATTCTGTAAAGGTTATGCCCACCAGTAACCGAACCTCAGGGTTGATAATGTACTTTGATAATGAATTTACTTTGAACTTAGAGCTTTGATAAGCTGATAAGAGACATTCATAGAGGTGAAAGCCAGCGCTTTATTCCTGGAGGAGACATGGCTAAGATGAAAGGGCATAATTTAAGGTGATTGGAAGAAAGTATAAGGGGGATGTCAGGAGTAAGTTTTTTTTACACAGAGAGTGAAAGGTGATGCCATGGTAGAAGAATATATATTAGGAAACTTAAGAGATTCTCAGTCAAGCGTGAGAATGGAGGAAAATAGAGCCCTATGCAGGTGGAATCACGGTGTAGTCGACACAACATTGTGGGCTTAAGGGTCTCCACTGTGCTGTACTGTTCTACGTTCTATAAAAGACCAGCCTTGATAGGACAGGCTGAATGGCCTTCCCCCACTTCTATTTCTTATTTTCTTGCGTTCTTAACTCCAATTACTTTGATTAGATTCCTGTCCTTTGGTTTTTTGTGCTGCTTAACTACATCAATATACAAAGAAATAGTTTACAGCCACTGTTCTATGGATTTGCTAAGAATGCCTGCTGAAAATGAATTCCAGGGTTGTACGTGGTGGCCTGTAGGTACTCGGATAATAAATTTTACTTTGAAATTTGAACTTTGGCAACATTACCGAACATCCCCATCCTTAGCTGAGTCCAACGTCTACCTCTGCCAAGCAATCCATACCTTATTCCAACAGGGCCTTTCCTTAGCAACCTGCTTATTGCAGCCCATTATACACGGCCTCTGCATAGCGACCATCACTCCAAACTATCACACAAGCTGCAGTGAGCTCATTGTAGCCTCCAGTGTTGGTGAGCTGATATTTGAATACTTTATGTGGGATGAATACAGTAAAAATGTTATAGTATGTTCTTCCATTAAAAGTCACCACTAAATGCCATGTTGTATACTGTGTATACATTGTATGTTAGATATCTACTTAATTAGTGCAGTGAACCGGAGATAATGAGTTCTTGTGTTCTTCAAATTAGCAGTCATGTATTTTTTAGTTCTAACGTTATCAGATTGTCTCTTTGCAGAAGGCTGGGGAGTGGTCAAAGATATGATTTTTATGCATTCAAATACCAAAAGTTCAAGAAAAGTCAAAGATTGCTGCATAGTATAATCTGTAAACAGGTGGGGGGGGGGGGAGAGAGAGAGAAGGGGAGAGAAAAAGAGATGGAGAGAGAAGAGAGAGATATAGAAACATAGAGAACCTACAGCACAATACAGGCCCTTCAGCCCACAAAGTTGTGCCGAACATGTCCCTACCTTAGAAATTACTAGACTTCCCCATTGCCCTCTATTTTTCTGAGCTCCGTGTACCTTTCTAAAAGTCTCTTAAAAGACCCTATCGTATCCGCCTCCACCACCATTGCCGGCAGCCCATTCCACACACTCACCACTCTCTGAGTGAAAAACTTACCCCTGACATCTCCTCTGTACCTTCTCCCCAGCACCTTAAATATGTGTCCTCTTGTGGCAACCATTTCAGCCCTGGGAAAAAGCCTCTGACTATCCACACAATCAATGCCTCTCATCATCTTATACTCCTCTATCAGGTCACCTCTCATCCTCCTTCGCTCCAAGGAGAAAAGGTCGAGTTCACTCAACCTATTCTCATAAGGCATGCTCTCCAATCCAGGCAACATCCTTGTAAATCTCCTCTGCAACCTTTCTATGGCTTCCACATCCTTCCTGTAGTGAGGTGACCAGAACTAACTGAGCACAGTACTCCAAGTGGGGTCTGACCAGAGTCCTATATAGCTGTAACATTACCTCTCGGCTCCTAAGTTCAATTCCACAATTGATGAAGGCCAATACACCATATGCCTTCTTAACCACAGAGTCAACCTGCATAGCTGCTTTGAGCATCCTATGGTCTCGGACCCCAAGATCCCTCTGATCCTCCACACTGCCAAGAGTTTTACCATTAATACTATATTCTGCCATCATATCTGACCTACTAAAATGAACCACCTCACAATTATCTGGGCTGAACTCCATCTGCCACTTCTCAACCCAGGTTTGCATCCTATCAATGTCCCTCTGTCAGCCCTCCACATGGGAAAAGGGAGAGATGGAAAAAGAGTTGGAGAGAAAGAGAGACAGACAGAAATACGGAGGAAGTGAGAGAGGGAGAGAGAAAGATGGAGAGAAAGAGATGTGGAGAAAGAAGTAGGGAGGGAGAGAGAGATGAGGGGAAAAGAGAAACAGAGAGGGACAGAGATAAGAAGAGAAAGAGAGAAAGAAGAAAAGGGGAAGTGAGAGAGACAGAGGAAGAAATAAGGAGAGAGATAATATTTTTATCCTGTTAACACACTAATGAACGCGATATAATCAGTATTTGAAGGGTTTCAGTTGTATCTCTTCCTTCTTTTAAGGGTATAGCAGCTGGTAAAACAGACCGTGTAGCACAAGTGGCCAGCCGATGCACTGGTATCAGATGCTGCCCTCACTCTAAACACCTTGGTTAACGCATGGTCTAAAAATTGGATGTAGAAGCGACTGATACCTGACTGTTAATGCGCATCTGAGCTTCAGTGAATTCCCATGTACAACACAAACAAGAACAGTGCACATTAAATAAAAAAAATCACATACTTTATGAAAGGTATTCAAAATAAAAATAATAAACGTAGACTATAATGTAAAGAGGGAAACAGAAAGATTATGCTAGAGACAGGTGCCCAAATAAATGAATCAAGATTGCCGTTGTGATAAACTTCAGCCATCGCTCATTGCTTGTGTTACACGTTGTGCCAGGGATTAGGAATTCACATCACATCCCACTGTCTGAAAAGCCAGACAGGGATGATGTTAGGGAAACAGCGGAACAGGAGTGATTGTCTGATCAACCTTACATAAGAGCTTGGATTGAATAATAGGACGGAAGACGATGTCTGCCAGCCAATCAGCATCCACATAGTACCCAGGGGCAGTTCCCCTGTCCGCTCCGACTTCACCCCATAAGGCAGGCAAGGAGTACAGGCGGGAATCGGTCGTCACGGGCCTTTAATAAAATGACGAAGGGCTCGGACCAGTGACAGTGAAACCTAAATACAAAAAGAAATGAAAGGAAAGCGGGAGGTACAGGAGGCTGAAGACCCGCAGCTTCTTCCTTCCATCGGCCGTCAGGTCCCTGAACTCACCTGAACGGCCCTAACGCTCGTTCAGACTCTACTTCTTTCAACTTGTGCTAATGCCACCATGCTCATCTTCGTTTATTTTTCTAACACTACCTTCAACTATATTATATATATAGTATTATATGTATTATATATATAGTACCGGAACTACTTTGAACTGCTGTTTTATACATTTATTTTTAAACACTATCTCGAACTGTATTTTTTCTCTGAAACTACCTTTTATTTTTATATATATTTTCTCTAACACTACCTTGGACTATCATTGGTATATATATAATTTTTCCCAGCACTGCCTTGAAATAAGTTTTTTCTTTCTCTTAATCTTGCACCGGTGTCATTTCATAAGTTTCTTTACCTCGCACACATGTAAATTATGTATAACCTTAATTTTATTTTTATTCTTGCCTTGTAATGTGTTGAGCTGCTGCTGCAAGCCACTACTTTTGAAGGCATTAATATTCAGTGTAAGTGGGCCTATAACAACAATAAATTTGAACTTGAAAATCCCGGTGGAAGAATTAATCCTAACTCTTGACAACGAACCACAGTCTGTTTCCGGTGAGAGGTAAAGGAAGTGTAACAACATGGAGAATATATTTTTAGCCTCAATATTTGACAAACTCTGATCAATATTTTCTGTGGTTTGAAATGAACTGAGCTTTTGTTGGCATTCTCACATTAGGGTGCTAAAGACAATGTAGAGAAGAAGGATGATTGGTCAGGTAAGTCTGTCACCATTTCATTCAATCATTTCCAATCTTTCCGTTCTCCAACAACACATTTCATTTCCCCCTGCACTTAGACATAATGTCAGCTTTACCGTGAAGCATTGGATGTGTCCTCTGAGGCTGAGGCAAGGCTGGTGGGGCGGACGGAAGCAATAACCTTGCTTCTGTCCTCGCCTTATCTAACCTTACAAACAGGCAGGGAAAATCATTACCGACACAACTCACACTGCAAACTGCCTTTTCCAGAAACTCCCTTCTGGAAAGACTGCAGGGCTAAACCAAAACTTCACCCCATCTAGAAACTTTATTGCCCCAGGCAATTAGTAGGATCAACTACCCCACCTTTCTCTATCTATTACCTATTACCTCAGGCACTCTAAACACGTTAAACCGCTCTTTATACCGCTGTTTACATTGTAAATACAGGCTGGTATTTATCAAAGTTTACAGTAAATTTATTATCTAAGTACATATATATCACCAAATGCAACCCTGAGATTCAATTTCTAGCAGGCTTACTCAATAAATCCATTATAAGCAAACATAATAGAATCACAGAGAGACCACACTCAGTGGGTGTTCAAACACTGTGCAAAAGGCAACAAACTGTCTAAATGCAGAAAGAAAGAAAGAATAATAATAAATAAATATAAATATGAGAACATAACTCTCAATACCTTATAGTTGTTGAGTGTTGTTTTTTGTTGTGTGTTACACCCTGAACAACACACCACAGTAAAGTCATCATTCACTATAGGAAGGATGTTGAGGCTTTTCAGGGGCAGCAGAGGAGGTTCACCAAGATGCAGCCTGCTTTATAGGGTTTGTGCTGTCACGAGAGGCTGGATGAACTTGGGTTGAATTCTCAAGAGCGGCAGAGGCTGAGGGGAGATCTGACAGAGGTTTGTAAGATAGAGGCATAGATACAGCATCCGCTTGGAATGTCTAGTACCAGACAGTGTGCATTGAAGGTGATGGGGGGGTGGGGTAGGTTCCAGGGGGATTTATGGGGTAAGTTTTTTACTCAGAGAGTGGTGGATGCACTGCCTGGGGTAGTGGTAGTGGCAAATACATCAGGGGCTTTTAAGAGATGTTTAGATAGGCACACAAATGTGAGGAAGATAGAGGGATATGGACTTTGTGATTAGGTGTTCTCGATTTGCTCATTAGCTGGCTCAGCACAACTTTGTGGACCTGTTCCTGTGCTGTACTGTTCTATAATGTAAATACATTTGGTGAAGAAAGTTAATCCTTGATCCTTGAGAGATTCAAGTGCTCAGAAGTTTGGAGATGGACGGTCAGACAAAGTACAGGCCCCCTTTAATCCACCTTTTTGGCTCCTGCCAATGAAAGAATATTCTATTCATGCAAATATCCTTCCTGTTTTAGCATGGGCTCCTAACTTGTTAAGCAGCCTCATGTGTGGCACTGTCTCAAAGGCCTTCTGAAAATCTAAGAAAGCAACATCCACCAGTTCTCCTTTGTCTAAACTGCCTCTTATTTCCTCAAAGAATTTCAACAGATTTGTCAGGCAAACTCGTCCATCAGGAAAACCATGCTGACTTTGGTCTAGTTTATCATATGCCCCTAAATATCCGAAAACTCGTCATTTTCTCCCTCCTCCTTCACCTGCGCCTTGGAATCCTCTCTTTTCTCCTCTACCCTCTTACCTTCACTATCCTCTCCTCCCTTCTCCTAATCCTCTTCTCCCTCGTCAAACCCCCCTCCATTCTCTCTTCCCTCTTCTTCCTCCTCCTCCTACTCTCCCCTCTCTTCTTCTCCCCATCTCCATCCTCTCCTCCCTCCTACTCTTCTCACTCTCCATCCTCCCCTCCCACCTCCTCCACCCCATCTGCATCCACTCCCTCCCTCCTCTCTCTCTCCATCCTCTCCTCCAACCTGCCCCTCCCATCTCCATGATCTCCTCCTCCTCCTCCATCCTCTCCTCCTGACTCCTCCTCCCCCCTCTATCATCTCCTCCCTCCTCCACCTCCATTCCATCCTCTCCAAACTTTCCTCTCTGGCCCACCTCCATTCACAACTACCTCCTCCTATGCTCTCCATCCTCTCCACCCTCCTCCTCCCTGAGCCATCATTTCCTCCCTCTTCTCTCTTTCTCTTGCCATCATCTCTTCCTTCCTCTTCCCCATCCAACCTCTCCTCCCTCCAAATCCCCCCTCCACCTATCCCTCCCTATTCGCTCCTCCCTCCGCCCACTTTACTCCCTCCCCTCCACTTTCCATCCTCTCCTCCCTCCACCTTCTATGCCTCTCCATACTCCCCTACCTCCTCCTCCTACCCATCTCCACCCTCTAGTCTCCTCCTCCTCCCCATCCATCTTCTCCTCCATCATCCAACCCACTGTCTTTCCTATCCTCCCTCCTCCTCCCCGTCCTCCCCTCCCTCCACATCCACCTCTACATCCTCTCCATCTTACTCCCCAATCCTCTCCACCCTCCTACACCTCTCTTCCCTTCTCCAACCTCCCCTCCTCCTCTCCAACCTCTCCTCCTCCTCTCCATCCTCTCCTCCCTCCTCCTACTTCCCTTCTCCATCCTCATTTCCTCCACCCTCTTCCTCCATTCTCTTTCCCCTCCCCGTCCTCCTCTCCCTCCTGCCTCTCTGTCTCCCCTCCCCTCTCCTTCCTCTCTACCCTCCTTATCTCCACCTCCATCCTCTACACCTCCCTCCTCCCCTCTACATCTCCTCCTCCCTCATCCTCCTCTAATCCCTTCTCCTCCCCACTCCATCCACTCCACCTTCCTCCCCATTCATTGCTCTCCTACTTCCTCCTCTACCTATCCATGCTCACCCCCTCCTCCCCTCTCCTTCCATTCCTCCCTCGTTCCCATCTCTGACCTCTGCATCCACCAACTCCCCTTGTCTATGGGTCCTCCCACCCCTTTGCCCATCTCCATCCTCTGTCCCCTCCTCCACACCCTCTCCATCCCATCCTCCCACTCTCCTCCATCCTCCTCCTCCGTATCTCCAATATCTCTTCACACACTGTCCTCCCCTTCTCTATCCCTTACTAATGCTCCACTCAATCCTCTCCTCCGTCCTATTCCTTCCTTTCTCCATCTTCTGTATCCACCTCCTCTTCCCCATCTCCACTACCTCCTCCTTTCTCCTTCCCTTCTTCAGCTTCTCTACCCTCCTCTCCTTCCCTCTCTATCCACTCCTCTCTCATTCTCCCCATCTTCATCCTTTCCTCCCTTCTCCACCACATCCATCCTCTCCTCCAGTCCTTCTACATCCTCTCTCCCTTCCTCCTCCCTCTCTCCAACCTCTCCTCTTCCTTCACCTCCCCTACTCTCCTACCTGTTCCTCCCACTTTCTATCCTCTCCTCTTGCCCCTCTACATCCTAACCACCCTCCTCCTGCTCTCCAACCACTATTTGCTCCACCTCCTCCCCTTCATCCTTCAGTCCCTCCTCCTCCCCTCACCATCATCCAGTCCTTTCTCCTCCCCCTCTCCAACCTCTCTCCCTCATCCAGCTCCCCAACCCAACCTCTCCTCCCTCTCTCCAGTCTCTCTTCCCTCCGCCACCCCTCACAATCTTCTCACCTCCCTAATCCCCTTCTTGCTCTCTTCCTTCCTCCTAACTCTCTCCATACTCCCCTCCCTCCTCCTCTTCCCCCTCCATCCTCTCCTCCCTCCACTCCTACACCCCTCTTGATCCCATCTTCCCTCCACCCCCTCCCCTTTACCATCCTGTACTCCCTCCTCCCCTCTCCCACCTTCTTCTCTATTCTTTCTTCCCTCCTCCTTGTCTCCCTCTCCATTCACTTCTCCTCCCTCCTCCCTTCCATCCTCTCCTGCTTCCCCTCTCCATCGTCTCCCTCTTCCTCCTTCCCTCCTCCATCATCTCTACCCTCCTCCTCCTCCCCTATCCTCTCCTGCTTCCCCTCTCTACCATCTCCTTCCCTCTCCATTGTCTCCTCCTTCTTCTTCCTTCCCTTCTCCATCTTCTCTACCCTCTTCTTCCTCCACCTTCATCCTTTCCTCCTTCCTCGTCCCACATCCAGTCTCCATTGTTTCCTCCCTGCTCCTCCTCCTCCTCCCCTTCCCATCTTTATCAAAGCACTTCGCACTCCATATCAGTTCATTCTACCATGTATTTTCTGTACAACCTCCCTCATCTTCCCCAGAGAAGCTGGGGGTGGGCGATAAATGTGGTTTTGTTACCACCAGCCATATCCCACCAGTGTATAAACCTCCTCCGTCCCCTCCTTCTCTCCCTCACTTTCTCCCCACAGACCTAAAAACCAACCCTGTTCTCCATTCCTTCTGTCTATCTCCCTCTACTTCCCATTCCTGAACCTCCCCACTTCAACTCCCGAAGCCAGATTTATTGCTACAAGCAGTGAAACTCTGCTCCCGAAAACATAACCCCAGCATCCTTCCATTCATCGTGTTCTGCTTCTAAACCTGGAGTTAGGAGTCTTCACGTCCGGGATAGAACGAGTGATGAACACAGCCAGCACCGGTGGGTGGGGATATGTGGATGCCCACGTACTCGGTGAACTGACAGGGAGCCTGTGTTTGCCGGAACGTCAGTCACCTGGACGCTCTCTGAATTCCGACATTCAGGAGCACCAGCCGTCTGCTCTGTGTCTGAACTCCTGAAGAACTGTGAAGGTCACACTGAGGGAGAGATGTATGTGGGAGATGCTTAAACAAGGTCAGCGTGTTTCTCTTCACCGTCAGTAAACAGTCAATGTGAGCATCTCTTACTGATGTTGACTCCCAAAGTTCCTAGTATTGTTCTGTCCTGTGGTGTGTGTTTGTGTGTGCCTGTCTGTCTGTCTGTCTGTCTCTGTGTGTGTGTGTGTATGTGTGGTGTCTGCTACAGTACGTATCTGCATTCTGTATTTCTATGTATGAGTTATTGTATAAGTGTGTGTGTGTGTGTGCGCACACGCACAAGTGCATGTACATGCATTTGGCCAACATATTTGTGTAGGTTCAGCGTGCATATTTGTGCATGGGTGTATGGCATGTGAATCCAGTGCACGTAGAGTAGGTGTGAGGTTGTGTTCATGAGTCTGTGTGAGAGACAGCCAATAGGAATGTGGCTGTGTTCGTCTGTAGGTCAGTGTGTGTGGACATGTGGTGAATGAGTCTATTCCTGTGGATGTACAGCCTGTGTAGGCATATGGGGAATTGCGTAATGGATATGTGTGTTGGCATGTGCATGTATACAGTACAGCTAAGTATTGGAGGTGACGGAGAAGTGTGTATGTACCTGTGGGTGTTATTTATGGGTATAATGAAGGGTATGGGTGTGGTAGAGTGTAAAATGTGGATGTGGGTATCTGATGGATGTGGGGCTACGTGACGGCTGTGTCTAGTTATGTCTGGATGCATTGTGAGTTTCTTGGGCTGCGTATCAATAGGTGTGTTACAATGTGTGTTATATCTGTGGGGTGTATGCTTGGGCAGTATGTGGGCAGTATGTGTGTGTGTGTGTGTGTGTGTGTGTGTGTGTGTGTGTGTGTGTGTGTGTGTTTGTATATGTGTGAGTGTGAATCTGTGTGTGGGAGTACATGAGTGTGTGTGAGTGTGAGTATGTAAGTGTGTTTGAGGCTGTGTGTGCAGTTTGGAGTTGTGCTTGGACGTGCATAGAAAAGTGAGGTATATGAAGTTAGCATGTACCAATATTGTAGAGAGAGAGATGAGGAGAAAGAGAAAGAGAGAGAGAGAGAGAAAGAAAAAGGGAGAGAGGGAGGGAAAGAGAGAGAAAGAGAGTGAGAGAAAGGGAGAGAGAGAGAGAGAGAGAGAGAGAGAGAGAGAGAGAGAGAGAGAGAGGGAGAGAGAGAGAGAACAATGACAGCCTCTGATTTCAGTCCACAAATGATCGCAGGTTGCCAGCTCCATCCCTTGCAGATTCCTCCAGCGTGTGGGAGAGCCGGCTGGAGATCATTGCTGGTTGTACCCAGATCCGGGAGAATAAATGGCAGACAAATCCAGATCTCTTTGTCACAAGCTGTTTCTGTGCTGCAAGGCTGCTGAACCATCTTTTTGCACAGGGTAAATCCTCCTCGACGGTTGTGGCACTAATTCCAATAAGGTTTCGCTGCTGTACCTTCACCGGTGGCCGTCGGAGTGTCGCTGCTTCATTCGTGCCGAGGCTGCCCGGTGTCTGGGTGGGATCACAGCTCCCGAGGTGAGCGGTGATACTGCTCTCCCCTCTCCAGCCCATCCGCCTCGCCTCTGAGCTGATGCTGTTCTGACGCAGGGTCTCTACTGCAGGAAGGCAGAGCCCAGTTCCAGCTCTGGAGGAGACACGAGCTCTGTGCGTGACACAGCGAGTCAGCTGAGAATCGGCAGTGCTGCCTCTCGTCTATGTGTCCCCGATGGCAGCACCCCACCCTCACCCTGTTCACACACTCACACGCTCAAATGCAGTAATTCTCAGCTTTGCACACATACACATATACAAATGCACGTATAGATGAACACAGGTGCACATATGCAGAAACACACACACACAAGCACATGTACACAGACACACATACATACTCAAACACACATGCACACAAGCAGACATATTTTAGGATGGCACTCACACACACACACACACAAATACACTAACACTAACACACACACTCTCTCTCACATACACACACACAAACACTCACACACACACACACACACAATCTCAAACTGTGCCGATGAGGTGGCATGAAGACACGGGCTTGCACAAGAGTATGTGTGTGCATCATTGTGAGTGTGTAAGGGCGTAACCAAGGTGTGAACATGCATGCGGCAGTGAAGGGCAAGTTTAGTTGGCAAGAGACAAGCACCTAATTTATTAGACTTCAAATGGGTTCAAGTGGTTCCATTCATTATCGGAGAATGTATACAATATATAACCTGAAATACTTGTCTTTGCAGACATCCATGTAAAACAAACAGAACCCCAAAAGAATGAATGACAGAAAAGCATTAGAACCCAAAGCCCCCACTGCAGCATCAAACCATCAACCTCCCCCCTTCCCCAGACCTCCATTTCAGCAAAAAGCATCAGCACCCAGCACCACCATCAATCGCAGAGCACCCACAGAGAGACCATGATCTGCAGTCAACAAGAACTATCGTTAACCTGACAGTTCAACATGCCACAGGCTCTCCTCCTCTCTAACTAGGGACTGAGAGATGTCACCAATTTCACAGTTGATGCACCATCAATAACTCACTCTGAGATGTCAGGCGAGATATCGGCTTTTATTGACTGGAAGAAGGAACAAGCAGTGAGTGACCACCATACTACATCCTGGAGACTGAGAGGCCGGGCTCGGGCCTTGATCGCCTTTATACCGGGGTCTGTGGGAGGAGCCACAGGAGCAGTCAGCAGGGGGCGTGTCCAGACAGGCACACGTAGCTCACCACAACAGTGAAATGGGGAGACTAGCAGTCGCTGTTACGGTATTAAAAGCATCACATTTTATTCTGAGGTTCTCCAACTTGAGAATCGGCAGCAAACTCTCCCCACCATTGACAGAAAGAGAGAGAGAGTGTGATTGCTCAACTACAAAGACCTCCGTCCACACATCCGCACAATCCAGATGTTCCTTCTCCTGAGACGCCTCAGTTGGCAACACTGGCCTGGAGTCAGTCATCCAGGGGCCTGCGCAAGGCCACACCTAGAGAATGTCACAAAATGGCATATCGGTGAGCTCCAGGAGCGGGAACTCATCCGCCATGAAAATAGCTCAGTTTTGAGTACCGTTGCAGATCAGAGACCTCGATAGAACCCCAGCCACCTTGAAAAGGGAAAAAAGAGATGTTAAAAAGAGAAGTTTAAGCTGTTTTTGGCAAATGAGCTTGAAGGGGCAGCCATTTGGCACCATCTTAACTCCACCCACTTCAGAATAACTCTACCACTGCAAAGAATACAAGGGCTTGTGCATTTGAAAATGAGACTCTGTGCACACCTGTGTACTCATGACAATGTGTGTGCTGGCACATGTGTGAATACAGGTGCACGTCCATAAGCAGGGACATGAAGTCTGTATATGTGTGCAGGGACACACACAGATTCACACACATGCACACACCTATAACGCATGCTCATGGTCTCTCTCTCTCCCTCTCTCTCTCTCTCCCTATCTCTCTCTTCCCCTCTCTCTCTTCTTCTCTCCATCTATCTCTCTCTCCCCTTCCCCCCTCTCTCTTCCCCTCTATCTCTTTTCCTCTCTCTCTCTATCTCTCTCCCACTATCTCTCTCTCCCTCTGTCTCTCATTCTCTCTTTATATATCTCTCTCTTTCCCTCAATCTCTCTCTATCTATCTCTCTCTCTCTCTTTATTATGTTTACACATGGAAATTCACAATCACATACACACTAACCCTGAATCCTGTCTTTCTTAAATCCTTCTGCCACTAATTCCCTGCATATTTTTCCGTCATCGGATTGCCTCAGTCTGATTAGAAGCAAAGAAATGGTAACATTTCCAATAAATTATCCAAACTATTAAGGAGATTCCATAGATCTGCCTGTGCATTGTTGTATCTACGTATATTCAGAATATATCCCTGGGTGAAAATAGCTAATATAAGAGGGCTACACTTGAAATATTGTTTTCAGTTCTAGTCACCTCATTATTGGAGGGATGTTAAAGCTTTAGAGAGGCTGCAGAGGAGACTAACCAAGATATTGTCTGGATTAGAGAGTGTGTCTTATAATGAAATGTTGAGCAAGCTAGGGCTTTTTTTTATTTGGAATGGAAGAGAATGAGAGATCAGAATCAGAATCAGGTTTATTATCACCGACATGTCACGTGAAATTTGTTAACTTAGCAGCAGCAGTTCAAGGTAATACATGATAATACAGAACAAGTAAATAAGTAACTCAACTGCAGTAAGTATATAAATGGATATTAAATAGTTAAATTAAAAACATGCAAAAACAGAAATAATATTTAGAATAAGTGAGTTAGTGTTCATGGGTTCAATGTCCATTTAGGAATTGAATGGCAGAGGGGAAGAAGCTGTTCCTGAATCACTGAGTGTGTGCCTTCAGGCTTCTGTACCTCCTACCTGATGGTAACAGTGAGAAAAGGGCATGCCCTGGGTGCTGGAGGTCAATAATGGATGCTGCCTTTCTAAGACACCGCTCCCTAAAGATGTCCTGGGTACTTTGTAGGCTACTACCCAAGATGGAGCTGACTAGATTTACAACTTTCTGCAGCTTCTTTTGGTCCTGTGCAGTAACCCCTCCATACCAGGCATTGGTGCAGCTTGTCAGAATGCTCTCCATGGTACAACTATAGAAGTTTTTGAATGTACTTGTTGACATGCCAAATCTCTTCAAACTCCTAATAAAGTATAGCCACTGTCTTGCCTTTTTTATGACTACATCAAGTTGCCCTGAAACCCTTGCTTATTTTTCTGTAATCAGCTTGTCCCAGACTGATTATTAGCAAAGAATTAGGAACATTGCCAATAAGATATCAGAACTGTTAAGAAGATTCCGTAGATCTTCCTCTTCACTGTTAAATTCTGAACCCAATTTTTGTTTTGAGGAGTTTCTTCCATTGTCATTTGCAATGACTGAGACAAACGTCGAGCCAGAGTCAACGAGTAACAACATGGGGCTTGGGACTGGAGGAATAGGTTAGGACTACGATCTCTGGGAAACCTTTTACACTGGAAAGAAAGTATGGTTTGGACCCTGGAAAAATAATCTGCCGAACATTTGAATTGGCATCTGAGAGGGTGCCACATTGGCTAGGATGTTGGCCTTAAATAGATAAATTCAAAGATTCAAGACTCAACATACATGAAATATCGAAGTATCTATGCAGTATACAATGGTGAGATTCTTCTTCCCATGGACAGCCTCAAAACAAAGGAAACCATGGAACTCAATCAAAACCCCGACACACAAAGAATGAATCATGCAAACAGCACAAACGAACAAGCGAAAACCAAAGAATTTAAGTCATCAAAACATTCCGGGAATATTCAAAGCGACACACACACACACAAAATGCTGGAGGACATGGAGCTTCTATGGAAAAGAGTAAACAGTCAGGCCGAGACCCTTCCTCAGAACTTCCTCATGTCAGGAATATTCAGTTCAGTTCAATCCAGTGCGGGGTTAATTGCACAGATGAGCTACTGAAGACTGTGAGAGTACAGAATCTGCATAACGTTGGGATAGTTCTTTGGGAATAAGAGACAAGATAATTAGGGAAGAACCCATTGATTGACAGATGGACTGATAAATATACAGGACATAACAATGGAATACTGGAATTACTTGGGAGCCTTCCCAGATTTTCCAGTTTCTCTCAGTGATGGTGGTATACTAGTGAGTAACAGAGTATGATAAAAAAAAAGAGACTCTGTAGATTCTAGAAATATTGAACACTGGAGGCAACAGATGGAGGGAATAAACAGCTGACTTTTTGTGCAGAGACCATTCTTCAGGGGATCTTGGCCTGAAATGTCAACTGTTTATTCCCCTCCATACATGTAACTGATATGAAGGTAGGCAGTACTGAGGAAGCAATGTGATTGTAGCAGGACTTAGACAAATTGAAAAAATAGGCAAACAAGTGGCAGATGGTAAATTGTGCTGGGAAATGTAAGATAGTGCATTTTGGTAAAAGGAACAATAGTGCAGACTATTATCTAAATGGGGAGAAGGTTCAAACATCAGAGGTGCAGAGGGAATTAGGAGTCCCCGTACAAGACTCCCAGAAGATTAATTTACAGATTGAGTCTGTGGTAAAGAAGGCAAATGCATGTTGGCATTTATTTCAAGGGGAATAGAATATAAAAGCAAGGAGATAATGTTGAGACTTTATAAGACATTAGTCAGGCTGCACTTGGAGCATCGTCAACAGTTTTTGGTCCCATATCTCAGAAAGGATGTGTTGTCATTGGAGAGGAGGTTCACGAGGATGATTCCAGGAATGAAAGGGTTAACGTATGAGGAGCATTTAGCCCCTTTGGGCCTGTATTCACTGGAGTTCAGAAAAATGCGGGGAATCTCATTGAAACCTACCGAATGTTGAAAGGACTAGATAGGGTGGATGTGGAAAGGATGTTTCCTGTGGTGGAGGTATCCAGAACTAGAGGGCACAGCCTCAGAATTGAGGGCTGACCTTTTAGTAGAGAGGTAAGGAGAAATTTGTTTAGCCAGAGAGTAGTGAATCTGTGGAATGCTCTGCCATAGACTGCGGTGGAGGTCAAGGCCCTGGGTATATTTAAGGTGGAAGTTGCTAGTTTCCTGATTGGTCAGGGCATCAAAGGATATGGTGAAAGGGCAGGTGTATGGGGTTGAGTGGGATCTGGGATCAGCCATAATGGAATGGTGGAGCAGACTTGAAGGGTTGAATGGCCTAATTCTGCTCCTATGTCTTATGGTCTTTTGGTTTAATGTTGAAACATGTAATTCTGACATTTCAGAATTAATCTATATACCTGAGACACAAGAGATTGTTGGAATCTGGAGCAACAAACACTCTGCTGGAGGAACTCCAAGGAGTGGGAAGTATCTGTGGGGAGAAAAGGAATCATTGATATTTCTGAACTAAGCTTCGCATTAGGACTGATCTGTAATCTGTGTTAGTCTGTGTAGTATCAGTTGTAGTAGCACGAAAGAGTTAAAGTTGGTAAGTTTTTACATCTACGCAAGTATCAAACAAATTAATGTGCTTGGTTTTCATAAAATCATAAGATACTGGAGCAGAATTAGACCATTTGCCCCATCGAGTCTGCTCTGCCAGTTCATCAAGGTTGATCCATTTTGCCTCTCAGCGCCAATCTCCAGCCTCCTCCCTGTACCTTTCAAAGGCCCAGTGAAGATATGATTGGCCAAACAACTCCTTCAGATCTTGCTCTGTTCTGACATCCCATGATCACCCTGATTAGAAAGGAACACCAGCAATATCCTTGAACTCTAACCTGGCTGAAGTCTGAGAAATGACCAATCAAGAATCTATCAACCTCTACCTTAACTACACCCAAAGACTTGGCCTCCACAGCTGCCTGTGGTAATGAATTCCACAGATTCACCACTCTCTAATTGAGGAAATTCCTCCTCATCTCCGTTCTAAAGGGATGTTGCTCTATTCTGGGCTGCGTTCTCTGGTCTTGGACTCCCCCTCTATAGGAAACATCCTCTCCACGTCCTTTAAATGTTTAATTATTTACAGTGCACATTCATTAATGATTATTAATAACTAATAATGGTTGGTTATTCTGATCGATGGTTTGCATTAAAGGACACAGTTAGGTGTGGAGAGTTCTTCAGTTAGTTTAGAGTTCAAGGATAGTGATGGTAGTCGTGAGATGTCAGAACTGAGCAAGATCAGAAGCAGCTGTTCGGCCAATAGAATCTGCACTGGACCTTTAAATCCAATTGGATTATCTCCTCTTCTCTTCCCAACTGATTAGTTTATCCAATTACACTCAGTGGCCACTTTATTAGGAACTTCCTGTACCTAATAAACCGAGTGGCTGTTCAAAGCTCAAAGTAATATTTATTATCAGAGGTCATTCATGCTACCCTGAGATTCCAATTCCTGTGGGCATACCCAGCAAATCTATGGAGAGTAAATGTAAACAGGATCAATGAAAGAGCAAGAGCATAGAAGACAACAAACTGCAAATTGCAATAAAAATAAATAGCAATAAATAACGAGAGCATTAAATATGTAACAAGATAAGGAGTCCTTAGAGTGTGATGATTAGTTGTGGGAACATTTCAATAGATGAGTGTAGTTACCCTCTTTCGTTCAAGAGCCTGATGGTTGAGGGGGTAGTAGCTGTACATGAATCAGATCGTGTGAGTCCTGAGGCTCTTGTACCTTCTGTCTGATGGCAGCAGTGAGGAAAGTGCGTGGCCTGAGTGGTGAGGGTCGTTAATGGTGAATGCTGATTTCCTGTGACAGTGGTTCATGTAGATATGCTCAATACTTGGGAGAGTTTGATGTACTGAACCAAATCCACTACCTTTTGTAGGATTTTCCACTCAAGGCATTGGTGTTCCCCTACCTGGCCACCATGCAGTACACAATACACTTTCCACCACACATCGACTGAAGTTTGCCAAAGTTTTTGATGAAATGCTGAATCTCTGCAGACTCCTGAGGAAGTAGAGGCGCTGTTGTGCTTTCTTTGTAATTATATTTATATGATGGGTCCAGGACAGGTCCCCTGAGATAGTGACACCCAGAAATTTATAGTTACTTCCCTCTCCACCTCTGATACTCTGATGAGGATTGACTCGTGGACCTCTGGTTTCCCTCTCCTGAAGTCAACAATCATTTTCTTGGTCTTGCTGACATTGAGTGAGAGGTTGTTGTTATGACACCAATCAGCCAAATTTTCAGTTTCCCTCCTGTACACTGATCCATCACCTGCTTTGATACTGCCCATAATAGTGGTGTCATCAGCAAACTTGACTACTGTATGTACTTAGCCATACTGTAAAGCAAGCAGATCAGGGGTCTAAGCATGCAGGCCTGTCGTGCACCTGTGCTGATGGAGTTTGTGGAGGAGATGCTTTTGCCAATCCGAACTGTTGGTGGGTCTGCAAGTGAGGAAATCCACAATCCAATTCACAAAGGGGATATTGACGCCTTGGTCTTGGAGTTTACTGATTAGTTTTGAGGGGATGATGCGGTCTTCTGCTGCTGTAGCCCATCCACTTCAAGGTTTGACATGTTGTGCTTTCAGAGATGCTCTTCTGCACACCACCGTTGTAACACGTTGCTATTTAAATTACTGTTACCTTCCTGTCAGCTTGAACCAGTCTGGCCATTCTCCATTCTGCCTCTTTCATTAACAAGGCATTTTCACCAACGGAACTGCCGCTCACTGGATTTTTTTTTTGTTTGTTTTTCACACCATTCTCTGCAACCTAGATACTGTTGTGTTGAAAATCCCAGGAGATCAGCAATTTCTGAGATACTCAAACCACCCCATCTGGCACCATGGTCAAAGTCACTTAGATCACATTTCTTGCCCATTCTGATGTTTAGTTTGAACCACAATTGAACCTCTTGACTATGTCTACATGCTTTTATACACGGAGTTGCTACCACATGATTGGCTGATTAGATACTTGCATTAACGAGCAGCTGCATCTAATAAAGTGGCCACTTTATTAGATCTTGAAGGCTACTGTTGGATCATTCCAAATGCAAACCATTGGTTGAGTAAGAACGATGTTGTGATGACCCCTTTGCGTTGATACACCTTGATGCTCATTGGTTATCAATCTTTGATCATTTTTTCTGGGTTGGATTTAGGAATTCCTTTTGGCTCAGATCTGTAAAAATCTTGCCTCTCAGATCTTCCCTCTGTGGAAGGTGCAGCTACCAAAGGTAACCTGGGGCAATTGTAGTCAAGCAAGACCTTTGAAGTGAGACTGCTGGAAATCTTGAGAAAAACATGCAAAATGTTACAGGAACTCAGCAGATGAGGACTGATAATGGGTCTCATTTGAAACGTCGGCTCTGCACAGACGCTGCCTGATGTGTAGAATTCTTCCAGTACTTTGTGTGTATTCCTTTAGCCTGCTATGCACCATATGTTCCAGCCTATCTTGCCTCTCCTTATAACTCAAGCCCTCTGGTGCTGGTAACATCTCTGTGTCTTTTCTGCTCTCTTTCCAGCTTAATCATTTCTTTCTCAGCGACCAGAACTTCACACTATATTCCCATACACACAAAATGCTGGTGGAACGCAGCAGGCCAGGCAGCATCTATAGGGAGAAGCGCTGTTGATATTTCGGGCCGAGACCCTTCGTCCTGACATCAGGATAAAGGGCCTCAGCCCAAAATATCGACAACGCTTCTCCCTCTAGATGCTGCCTGGCCTGCTGCGTTCCACCAGCATTTTGTGTGTGTTGTTTGAATTTCCAGCATCTGCAGATTTCCTCATGTTTGATTATACTCCCATTGTGGTTTCACCATCTTAGAAACATGGTGTCATGACCATAAGACATCAGAGCAGAATTAGGCCATTCACCTATTAAGTCTTCTCTGCCATTTCATTATGGCTGCTTTTTTTTTAACTCTTTCAATACTATTCTCCTGCCTTCTTCCTGTAACCTTTGACACCCTTACTAATCAAGAACCTATCAACCACTGTTTTAGATATAGCCAATGACTTGGCCTCTACAGCCATCTGTGGCAATAAATTGTACAGATGCACCACTCTCCGGCTAAAGAAATTCCTCCTAATCTCTGTTCTAAAAGGATGACCTTCTATTCTGAGGCTGTGTCCTCTGGTCCTAGACTCCTCCACCACAAGAAACATCCTCTCCAAATCCACGCTATCATGCTTTCAATATTTGACAGGTTTCAATGATATTCCCCTCATTCTTCAGTGAGTACAGGCCCAGAGCCATCAAGCACTCCTCATAGATTTACCCTCTCATTCTGGGGATCATTCCCACGAACTTCCCCTGGACCCTCTCCGACGCCAGCACATCCTTTCTTAGATAAGGGGCCAAACCTCACACAATACTCCCTGTGGTCTGACCAATGACAATAATCTTTTGCTTAATGGAGCAAATCAAAAGAGCTGGCCATTGATTTCAGGAAGAGAGGTGGTGCTCACACTCCTGCCTACATTGACTGTGTTGAGGTTGAAAGGATTAGAGAGTTTTAAGTTTCTTGGAGTGAACATCACCAGCACCCCATCTTGGTCCAAGTAGATTCATGTCACAGCCAAAAAAACTCACCTCTACTTCCTAAGGAGGCTAAAGAAATTTGGCAGGTTCCTGTCGACTGTCACCAATTTTTATTAAAGCACCATAGAAAGCATCCTATCTTGATGCATCACAGTTTGGTATGGTAACCGCTCTTCTTGAGATCACAAGAAACTACAGAGAGTTGTGGACACAGTTCAGCACAGTCTCCCTTCCATTGAGTCTGGTTACTATTTTCTTTTTTTTTAAGTACAGTGCAGAAACTGGCCCTTCAGCCCATCTAGCCCATGCCAAACCACCTACTCCCTTCGACCTGCACCAGGACCATAGCCCTCCATACCCCTACCATCCGTGTTCTATCCAAACTTCTCTTAAGTATTGAAATCAAGCTCATGTGCACTGTTGTGCTGGCAGCTCATTCTATACTCTCACGGCCCTCTGAGTGAAGAAGTTTCCCCTCATGTTTTCCTTAAACTATTCACCTTTTACCCTTAACCCATGGCCTCTGGTTGTAGTCCCACCCACCTCAGTGGAAAAGGCCTGCTTTTTCACCCACTAGATTTTTTTGTTTCTTGCACCATTCTCTGTAAATTCTAGAGACTGCTATGTGTGAAAATCCTAGGAGATGTGTAGTTTCTGAGATACTCAATCCACCCTGTCTGGCACCAACAATTATTTTACAGTCAAAGTCACTTAGATCCCATTTCTTGCCCATTCTTAAGTTTGGCCTGAACAGCAACTGAACCTCTTGATCATGTCTGCATGTTGTTATGTATTGAGTTGAACTTAGTTAGATCCCACTTGGAGTACTGTTTTCAGTTCTGGTCCTCTCACTACAGGAAGGATGCGAATACTACAGAGAGAGTGCAGAGAAGATTTACAAGGACATTGCCTGAATTGGGGAGTATGCTTTATGAGAATAGATTGAGTGAACTTGGCCTTTTCTCCTTGGAGCAATGGTGGGGGCGGGGGGGGGGGGGGAGGTGAGAGGTGACCTGATTAAGGTATAGAAGATGATGAGAAGCATTGATCATGTGGGTAGCCAGAGGCTTTTTCCCAGGGCTGAAATGGCTAACATGAGGGGGCATAGTTTTAAGGTGCTTGATAATAAGTACAAGGGAGATGTCAGGGGTAAGTTTTTCACACAAAGGGTGGTGAGTGCGTGGAACACACTGCCAGCAACAGTGGTAGAGGTGGATACAATAGGATCTTTTTAGAGACTCTTAGCTCGGTACAAGGAGCTTAGAAAAATAGAGGGCTATGCACTAGGGAAATTTTAAACAGTTTCTAGAGTAGGTTGCATGGTCGGCACAACATTTTAGGCCGAAGGGCCTGTAATGTGCTGCAGATTTTCTATGTTCCATGTTGTATGTTCATATGATTGGCTGATTAGACATTAGCATCAATGTGGAAGTGTGCGGGTGTACCTAATGAAGTGACTTCAGATGTGTATGTTCCTATTGAGCAGTCTAACCAGGCTAGAGTGACAACAATGTCTTCAAAGTTCACAGTACATTACGGATCAGCAGGTCGACTCTGAAGGGAAGTGACAGACTGTTGACTGCAGTGAGAAAGTGTCACTGCAATCTGAGAGAAAGTGTGATTAATATGGTAATATTTTATTTTGTTGTCGTCACTGTGGTTCATGAGCACCATCTTGAACTGGAGTTGCTCAGGAATATACTCCATGGATTGTATTTATATTCCCAGTGGGATAGAGAATAAAAACCGGAGGGGTATGTTGCAGAACGACAAGGCTTTAGTGAGATCCAACCAGGAGTAGTTTGAACAGAACCGCATCAGGAGGCATATCCTTGCACGGGAGGCAGTTCAAAGAAGGTTCACAAAGCTGATTGGGCAGCATTCATGGAAAGAAATGGAAGGTTGAGATGCTGTCCGGGCCAAGGAACTCGAGATTGGTGTTCTGATATCAGTGAATCTGAAGTTTGGAGCCAAGGACTGGAGGCCTGAAGGCCTGTCTTTGCGTGTAGGTGGCTGAGCGGCAGAGTGAGAAAGGTTTTGCTGTTATTGGCCTTGTTTTGTTCCTGTTGCCTGTGTTGTTCATTGTGGATGTGTTACACTGGTGCTGGAATGTGTGGTCACATTTGCAGGCTGCCCCCCCAGTACTTGCTTAGGTTGTACTGGTTGTTAATGTAAACGAGGCCTTTCACTTTATGTTTCAATGTACAAGTAACAAATAAATGAGTAAGGTGACAGAGTGTCTGCTTCCCAGGGTTGAAATGTCTAATACCAGAGGGCATGCTTTGAAGGTGAGAGGGGGACGTGAGGGGTAAGTTTTTTACTCAGAGAGTGGTGGATGCTCGGAATGCTCTGTCTGGTATAGTGGTCGTGGCAAATACATTAGAGGCTTTCAAGAGATGTTTAGATAGACATGTGATTGTCAGGAAGATGGAGGAATATGGATATTGTGTAGGCAAGAGGGGTTAGTTTTGAGGGTTTTTTGATTTACTTTTTAGCTGGTTCATCATGACGCTGAGGACCAAAAGGCCTGTCCCTGTGCAGTACTGTTCTATTCTCTATGTTAAACAAATGAAATAGGTCTTTATTCTTTGGAGCGTAGAATGTTGAGGGGGGACTTGATGGAGGTATTTAAAACTATGAGGGGGATAGATAGAGTTGGCGTGGATAGGCTTTTTCCATTGAGAGTAGGGGAGATTCAAATAAGAGGATGAGTTGAGAGTTAAGGGGCAAAAGTTTAGGGGTAACACGAGGGGGAACTTCTTTACTCAGAGAGTGGTAGCTATGTGGAATGAGCTTCCAGTAGAAGTGGTAGAGGCAGGTTCGGTGTTGTCATTTAAAGTAAAATTGGATGGGTATATGGACAGGAAAGGAATGGAGGGTTATGGGCTAAGTGCAGGTCGGTGGGACTAGGTGAGAGTAAGCGTTCGGCACGGACTAGAAGGGCCGAGATGGCCTGTTTCCATGCTGTAATTGTTATATGGTTAAATGAATAACTATATAGATAACCAACCAGCAAACAATAAATAAATCCCTCAACAGTTTAGTTCCAGATCTTTCATCCTGAGTCCATTGTTGATGTTTCGGGACAGAACTCTGCATGCAGCCTATTGGTCAATAATTTTCTTCCTTCCACAGATACTGCCTGGCCCACTGAGCTCTTCCAGCATCTTGTGTTGTATCAGTTTCCAGCTTCTGCGGTCTCTTGTGCCCCCAGTTTGTTACCTGGCTGAGAAAGGTATGCCCATAATGAAGATGCTTTCACCTCCTCTCCGACAGGAGTTCCGTGAGACCCTCTGTCACTGCTCTTCCATCACATTTTCACCCAGACTCGCCCGTGCAGCCACACTCTCTTCCTCAGTACTCTCCCCACATTCCAGATGAAAGGTCTCGACCCAAGACATCAACTGTCCAACTCCCTTCACGATACTGACTGACCTGCTGAGTTCCTCCTGCTCCAGATTGCAGTATCTGCCATCTCTTGTGCCCTCACATCGCTGACTCAAATCTCTTCTGAAGAATATTTGCCTCAGTTTAGACTAGGCGGAATAACAGCTCAGCACAGACTAGATGGGCCTAAGGGCCTGATTCTGTGCTGCAGTGTTCTATGATTCTATGACTGAAAAAGAAACCAAGGTCAGTTACAATTTATGATCTTGATTCCTTGGTTTCCATGGCAATGTAACGTTTTCACACCTTTGCCTTTAGAATACTCACAAGAAAGCCTTTCAGTTTTTCCCCACCCCCAACACCTGCACCCCCTCCCTCTGCCTCCTCCTACCCATCCCCCACCTTCCTTCATTGGTAGGAGCCCATCTGTACTCTGTCTGATGCGAGTGACGCTGTCAGCCCGCTCGACAAGGTAACTCAAAATGAAATTCCCGTGCCTGCTAAACAAGATTCATGCTTGACTTAATGTCAGGATCTGAACCTAATTTAAAGGCTAAACGACAGGGCCCCGCATTCTGCACAGAATAAACAAGAGGCAGTTTCATTGAAATATTTATTCATGAATGGTAACTGAAACCTCCACTGCAAGGAAAACAATCAACATTTTAAAAAATTACATTTGGCTCCATAAAAATGAACACGAGCTTGACATTTGTTTGTGACACGAGAGATGGCAGATGCTGGGATTTGGAGCTACAGTCTGCTGGAGGAACTCAGCAGGTCTGTGAACAGAAGGAATTATTAATGGTAAACACTAGGAAGTCTGCAGATGTTGGAAATCCAGAGCAACACACACAAAATGCTGGAGGAACTCAGCGGGTCAGGCAGCAGCTACGGAATAGAGTAAATAGTCGACATTTTGGGCTGAGACCCTTCTTCAGGACTAAGGAAGGGGGAAAGACATCCCAATAAAAAGGTGGGGGGAGCGATAGGAAGGTAGCAAGAAGATGATAGGTGAAGCCAAGTGGGTGGGAAAGGTGAAAGGCTGGAGAGGAAGGAACCTGACTAGAAAGGAGAGAAAGAGGAGGAGACCTGGCAGATAGTGATAGGCAGCTGAGAAGAGGCTAAAGTGGGGAATAGAGGAAGAGGGGAGAGGGAGGGAATTTTTTTTTACCTTAAGGGAAAATAGATAATCGAATCAAGATTCAAGCTTAAAGATGCGAGATCTTCTGTTGTCATTCTTCAGTATACAAGTGTAAAGGACAACAAAATAATTGTTATTCTGGGTACGATGTAACATAAAATACACAATGTAAAAACACTCCTGTGAGACACAAGATTAAATGTGGCCGTATATACACAAGTTTAGTTTATACACAGTACATAGGCTGATTATATGCATATGAAGTGATGCTAGGTGCAGACGAATTTGAACATAAGAGGGCTTCTACCAATCCTTTTCAAGATATCCTGGAGCATTTTTGTTGGTAATCAAGTTCAAGTTTACAGTCATTTCAGCAGTATACGTGTATACCACCAAACGATACAATGTTCCTCCAGTCCAAGATGCACAACTCGTGGTTGTTTGTCACGTCCAATGATGACAAGGAACCTGCGCAGGAGAGGTTTTAAAGTAGAAATCCCTTTGCACTGGGGCAGTCACTCTCCTGACCCCGGAAGTCCAGGTCCATAAGACAATAAGACCGAACATCTGAAATCCAAAACCCTTCCAGCCCCAAACATTTTGGATAATGGGTGTTCAACTCCTAATTATAGAAATAGTGTTGACTACAGAGTATCTCAGTACTGTTCCACCTTAAATGAGATCATAGATAATAAGACCATAAGATATAGAACTAGGCCTTTTGACCCATCGAGTCTACTCTGCCATTTCATTATGGCTGATCTGTTTTCCCCCACAGCCCAATCTTCTACCTTCTCCCTGTATCCCTTCATGACCTGACCAATCAAGAATCTATCAACCTCTGCCTTAAATATACCCAATGGCTTGGTCTCCACAGCTGCCTGTGGCAATGAATTCCACAGATTTACCATTTTCTGGCTGCTCATTTCCGTTCTAAAACGAGTCCCCTCTATTCTGAGGCTGCGTCCTCTGGTCTTAGACTCCCCCACCACAGGAAAAATCCTCTCCATATCCACTCTATCGAGGCTCTTCAAAATTCGATATGTTTCAATGAGTTCACCCCTCGTTATTCTGAATTCATAGAACATGGAACATAGAATAGTACAGCACAGTACAGGCCCTTCGGCACACAATGTTGTGCTGACCCTCAAACCCTGCCTCCCATATAACCCTCCACCTTAAATTCCTCCATATACCCGTCTAGTAGTTTCTTAAATTTCACTAGTGCATCTGCCTCCACCACTGACTCAGGCAGTGCATTCCACGCACCAACCACTCTCTGAGTGAAAAACCTTCCTCCAATATCCCCTTTGAACTTCCCTCCCCTTACCTTAGCCATGTCCTCTTGTACTGAGCAGTGGTGACCTGGGGAAGAGGCACTGGCTGTCCACTCTGTCTATTCCTCTTAATATCTTGTACACTCATTCCATTGAATGCAGGTCCAGAGTCATCAAACGCTCTTCATATGACAAGCCTTTCAATCCCAGAATAATTTTCATAAACCACCTTTGAACCCTCTCCAATATCTACGCATGCTTTCTTAGATAAGGGACCTGAAACTGCCAAGTGAGGCCTCACCAGTGCTTTTTAAAGACTCAACGTTACATCCTTGCTTTTATATTCGAGTCCCCTTGAAGTGAATGCTAACATTGCATTTGACTTCCTCGTCACCAATTCAACCTGAAAATTAACCTTTAGGAAATCCCACATAAGGATGTCCAAGTCCCATTACACCTCAGATGTTTTAATTTTCTTTCCATTTAGTCTACGCTTTTATTTCTTCTACAAAAGTGCATGACCACAGTCTCCTTGGCTATTCCATCTGCCACTTCTTCATCCATTCTTCTAATTTGTCGAGGTCCTTTTGTAGCCTCTCAGCTTCCTCAAAACTACCTGCCCCTCCACCTACCTTCATATCATCCGCAAACTTTGCAACAAAGCCATCAGTTGCATCTTCCAAATTTCAGGATCAGAATTAGGTTTAATATCACCGGCATATGTTGTGAAATTTGTTAACTTTATTTGTTAGCAGTACAATAAACAAACAAACAAGCAAATAAATAAATCATTCAATTGCAGTAAGTATATATATGTGTATTAAATAGTTAAATTAAAAATAGTGCAAAACCAGAAATAATAACGGTGAGGTGGCGTTCATGGGTTCAATGTCCATTTAGGAATCTGATGCCAGAGGGGAAGAAGCTATTCCTGAATCATTGAATGTGTACCTTCAGGCTTCTGTACCTCCTTCCTGATGGTAACAATGAGAAGGGGGCATGTCCTGAGTGGTGGGGGTCCTTAATGATGGACGTCACCTTGCTGAGGCACCACTCCTTGAAGATGTCTTATATATGACGGAGGCTAGTACCCAAAATGGAGCTGATAAATTTTTTCAATTCTCTGTAGCTTCTTTCAATCCTGTGTAGTAGCCCCTCTATACCAGACAGTGATGCAGCCTGTCAGAATGCTTGTGTGTCACATTGTAGTGTGACAAATCAAATGGACACGTAACGTAAAAAGAATCGGTCCCAACACAAACCCCTATGGAACACCACTAGTCACCAACAAGCAATCAGAAAAGGCTCCCTTTATTCCCTCTCTTGGCCTCCTGCCAATCAGCCACTGCTTTATCCATGCGAGTACCTTTCCTGTATTACCAGGGGCTCTTAACTTGTTAAGCATCCTCATGTGTGGCACCTTATCAAAGGCCTTCTGAAAATCCAAGTACACAGCATCAACCAATTCTCCTTTGTTTATCATGCTTGTTATTTCTTCAAAGATTTCCAACAGATTTGTCCAGCAAGATTTTCCCTTGAGCAAACCATTCCGACTACAAATAAAAGAAAATCTGCAGACGCTGGAAATCCAAGCAACACACACAAAATGCTGGAGGGACTCAGCAAGCCCGGCAACAACTATTGAAAAGAGTATAGTAAATGTTTTGGGCCGAGACCCTTCTGCAGGAACCGTCCTGCTGAAGGGTCTTGGCCTGAAATGTCAACAGTACTCTTCTCCATAGATGCTGCCTGGTCTGCTGAGTTCCTCTGGCATTTTGTCCATGCTGTACCCTGAAAGCACATCCTTAACAATCAATTCCAACATCTTCCCAACCACCAAAGTCAGACTGACTGGCCTATAATTTCCTTTCATCTGCCTCCCTCCCTTCTTGAAGAATGGAGTGACATTTTCAATTTTCCAGCCCTCTAGAACCAGTCCAGTATCTAACGACTCTTTAAAGATCATTACTAACACCTCCACAGTCTCTTCAACCACCTCTTTCAGAACCCTGGTGTGTATACCATCTAGTCCAGGTAATTTACATCTTTCCGTTTCCCAAGAACCTTCTCCCTAGTGATGGCAACTTCACACACTTCTGTCCTCTGATGCTCTTGAACTTCTGGCATACTGTTAGAGTCTTCCACAGTGAAGAATGATGCAAAATACTTACTTGGTTCATCTGCCATTTCCTTATCCCCCATTACTACTTCTCCAGCATTGTTTTACCGTGGTCCAGTATCCACTCTTGCCTGTCTTTCACACGCTATGTCTGAAGAAACTGAAGATCCAGTGGTAGGAACACACGTCACAAACTGGGGTCTTCCTTGATTGCAGTAGGTAACCAAGATATCTTCTGTGCCTTGTCATGTCCTTCACTTTCCAGGAAGCATTGTAGAATGGACTTCTTGATCATTGGATCTCATTATAGATCTCTTTAGCTCAGTCTGCCAGAGCTAATTTCGCAGGCTAGAAAGGGAGGTAACGTTCATGGGTTCAATGCCCATTCAGAAATCAGATGGTAGATGTTCCTGAATCATTGTCTTCAGACTCCTGTACCTCCTCACTCATTGTAGCAATGAGAAGAAGGCAAGTCCTGGGTGATTGGGGTTCTTAATAATGGACCCCCACCCTATAATCAAGGCGGGATGGGATCTGATTGTGCTGGCCGTTGTGCAGAATCTGACACTGTTTGTACTGGTGGCAGTCCCTCAACTGAAAATGCTTCCACATGGAGAATGTTTCAGTATTTATACCTGCTGCAATGAGAAGCCAGCGAATTTTTCCAGGTCAGAATCCCAAATCCCTTATTTTTTAGTCCTAATCCATCCACACCCACATTATTTCTTTGTGACTGTACACAGTCTGTGACCAAGGAATCCTTTTAAGTATTTTTGAATATTACTTCAATCTGCTAAAATGTTGCTAGTGGAAGTGGTGAACGCATGTTCAATTTCAACAGTGAAGAGAAGTTTGGATAGGTACATGGTAGAGATGGGTGTGGAGGGCTATGGTCCCGGTGCAGGTCAGTGGAACTAGGCAGATTAATAGTTTGGCACAGATTAGATGGGCCAAAGGGTCTGTTTCTTTGTTGTAGTGTTCCAAGACACAATGGGTTTCACTTTACAGTTGATACCGACCTGTCCTTCGTTAACGATAAACTGTTAAAGAAGCATGAACAAGAGAAAATCTGCAGATGCTGGAAATCCAAGCAAAGCACACAAAATGCTGGAGGAACTCACCAGGCTAGGCAGCATCTACAGAAAAAAGTACAGTCGATGTTTCGGGCCGAGACCCTTCATCAGGACTGGAGCAATAAGGTGAGGGGTGGATTTAAAAGAGAGGGGAGAGAAACACACGGTGATTGGTGAATTCTGAAATGGGAGGAATGAAGTAAAGAGCTGGGAGGTTGATTGGTGAAAGAGCTCCAGGGCTGGAGAAGAGGGAGTCTGATAGGAGAGGACAGAGGGTCATGGAAGAAAGAAAAGTAGGGAGGGGCACCAGAGGGAGGCGAAGGGCAGGCAAGGAGATGAGGTGAGAGAGGAAAAAGGGGATGGAGAATTCTATCATGGCCTCCTCCACTGTCATAATGAGGCTACAGCTGGGCTGGAGGTACAACACCTTATATTCCATCTGGGTAGCCTCCAACTTGATGGTATGCACATCGATCTCTCAAACTTCTGGTAAAGTCCCCTCCCCTTCACCATTCCCCATCCTGTTTTCCCTCTCTCACCTTATTTCCTCACCTTCCCATCACCTCCCTCTGGTGCTCCTCCACCCTTTTCTTTCTTCCATGGCCTTCTGTCCTCTCCTATCAGACTCCACCTCCTCCAGCCCTGCATCTCTTTCACCAATCGACTTCCCAGCTCTTTACTTCATCGCTCCCCCTCCAGGTTTCACCTATTACCTTGTGTTTCTTTCTCCCCCCCCCCCCCCTCCACCTTTTAAATCTACTCCTCATCTTTTTTTTTTCTCTGGACCTGCTGAAGGGTCTCGTCCCAAAACTTCTGCTGTACTCTTTTCCATGGACGCTGCCTGGCCTGCTGAGTTCCTCCAGCATTTTGTGTGTGTTGCTCTGTTAATAAAGCGTTGCCATGGACGATTCCAAAGCTTGCTGAGTTAGATTGCTTCATTCAACAGCATTTCCACTGACTTTCAAATCATTTTAGTAGAGAGTGCCTGGAGAGTGTCTGTGTTAGTTGTTATAAACTCCACTCCCCTTCGCCAATCTCCCAATGTAGTCGAGAACAAAAGGCCCATGGAATCTGGAATCTGCCTGAGGACTCACTGCTGCCACCTTATGGTGACATTTGGAGGTTCAATAGAGGGTTAACAGGACCAGGAATTCCGTGGGAATGGTGAAGCGAATAAGAGCAAGGTCAGTGCGTGGTCTGGGCGGGCTTTCTGCTGCAAGATCAAAGCTTAAGCATTTTCAAAGCCATCCAGAAATCTGTTAAAGCTAACACTTGATGGTACTGTGACCGAGGTTGGTGGCTTTTACAGCACTGTAGCACGGCTAGTGAAAACACCAGAGACCAGGGTTTGATCCTGACCTCAGATGCTGTCCACAGCGGCTGTATTTGAGGAGACTTGGTACGCCACCAAAGACTCTAGCAAATTGCTACAGATGGGGCCACAGCACAGGATCAGAAAAAGCTGCAGAGGGTGCAAGCTCTGCTAGCTCCATCTTGGGCACTAGATCCCCCCCTAGCACCCAGGATACCTCCAAAAGGCAATGCCTCAAAAAGGTGGCATCCATTATTAAGAACACTTCCACCCCCCATCACCCGGCACATGCCCCGTTCTATTGCTACCCTCAAGGAGGAGGTTCACAAGCCTGAAGACACGCACTCAGCAATTAAGGGACAGTTTCTTCCCCTCTGTCATACGATTCCTAAATGGACAATGAACCCATGAACTCTACCTTGCTATTTTTTCCTTTTTTTTGCTCTCTTTTTGCACTACTTATTTAATTTAATATATGTATATATTATTGCAATTTATGGTTTTTGTTATGTATAATAAAACAATATATTTCTTGACCTATGCCATTGATAATAACCCTGATTCTGATTCTGAGTTAACACTCCATGGCTGTCGTGCTCTGGTTCCCCTCATGTAAAGGACAAGCAGGTTGGTAGCTTAGTTGGCTGGTGTGTAGAGAAAACATGCAGGAGTAAAAATGTAGGATTAGTGAAGGAGTTGTGTAAGTTGGTGATTCTGGCTAATATAAGTCCAGTAGGCCAAAGCATTTCTTTCCATCTCTCCGAATCCAGGCTGTTTGGAGGAGGGGGTGATGGGGAATGAATTTGCTTGACTTTTGAATGGACCAGTGAACTGATACCCCACCTACTCTCAAGTGGAGATGATCGTTTTGGACAAACGACATTACTAGGATACAAACCAACGGTTATTACTGGTAATTTCTTCCCCTCCCCTCTCCCACCCCCTTCTCTCCCTTTCCATTTCTTATTGTGGCCCCAATCTTACCTCTTCTGTTTTCCTCACCTGCTCATCACCTCCCTTAGGTGCCCCTCCTCCTTCCCTTTTTCCCATGGTCCTCTCTCCCCTCCTATCAGATTCCTTCTACTTCAGGCCTTTATCTTTTCCACCTATCAGCTCCCAGCTTCCCACCACATCCTCCCCTCCCCCACACACTTATCAACCAGCTTACCTGGCTTCACCTATCACCTCCAGCTTGTACTCCTTCCCCTTCCTCATCACCTTCTTATGCTAGCTTCTTCCCCCTTCCTTTCCAGCTCTGATGAAGGTCTGAAATATCGACTCTTTATTCCTTATCATGGACCTGCTGAGTTCCTCCTGGATTTCGTATGGTCTTCTGATCTTTGTGTGCATGCTGCTCTGGGTTTCCAGCATCTGCACAATCGTTTGTGTTTACCATTACTGAGCTGCTATTAATGGGATCTAGCTGTGCACAAGCTGACTGCTCGGATGCCTTTTATTAAAATGGTGATTGTGCTTCAAAAAGTAATTTGCTGGAGGGTACATAAAGTGCTTTGTGAATACCAGAAGTAATAAGAAATGCAACCTTTCTCCTTATCCTGGGCCTAACGTATTGATGCGATCACAAAGAAGGCGAGACAGTGACTATATTTCATTAGGAGTTTGAGGAGATTTGATATGTCACCAAAGACACTCGCAAAATTCTACAGATGTACCATGGAGAACATTCTAACTGGCTGATTCCCCATCTGGTATGGTGGGGGGGGGGGGGGGGGGTGGGGGAGGGTGTCGGGAGCTGCTACTGCACAGGATCAAAATAAGCCGTGGAAAATTGTGAACTCAGCCAGCTCCATCATGGGCACTGGCCTCCCCAGCATCCAGGACACCTTCAAGGAGTGGTGCCTTAAAAAGGCAGCGTCCATCATTAAGGATCCCATTAAGCAGCCAGCACACTCAAAACCACCCCCCCCCCCACCCCTGGGGATCCATTATTAAGGACATGCCCTCTTCTCATTGCTACCATCAGGGAGGAGATAGAGGTGTCTGAAGGCACACACTTAACGATTCAGGAACAGCTTCTTCCCCTCTGCCATCTGATTTCTGAATGGACATTGAACCCATGAAGACTACCTCACTACTTTTTTTTTACACTATTTATTTAATTTAATTTTTTTTGATATAGATGGTGGTGGTGCTGGTTGCCCATCGTGTCCAATGATGACAGAACCCGTGTGGGAGAGTTTGCACTGGGGTAGTGCCACTCTCTCGACCTCAGAAGTCCTGGTCTAGTGATACGAACAAACGTCACAGATTGGAGTCTTCCTTGGTTGCAGTGGACGACCGTGGCTTCTCATACCCTTCGCTCTCCAAGCAGCATTGCGGTACCACCTTCCTGCCCATCCACCCAGTCTGGCAGGGATGACTTCATACGCTGGGACAGGCATGCCCGAACTCACCAGGGCATGATGCCTCCACCTGTCCAAGCGGTGTAGCGGGGTGTGGCCGATACCGCATACAAACAGGTACCTGGGGCTGCAGGAGAGTGCAAAGTGTCCATTGGGGAACAAAGGTGAGTGAGCGGCTTCAAAATGGACACGACAAGTCCCTTCACCAGAGGTGCTACCCCTCCCTGGCATACATTGCTATATTCTTATAGTAAATCACAATTTGTATTATAATTAATTGCAATGTACTGCTGGCACAAAACAATAAATTTCATGACAGACATCAATGATGTTAAAACTGATTCAGATTCTGATATCACCATGTCTCAGTGCATAAGCTCATTGGAATGTAAAAAATCGGGAGCTGGAGAAGACCACTTGGCCCATCAATCCAGCCCTACCAGTTGTCATTTATTATTCATTTATTTTAATTTTACTTACTTGATGATACAGCACTGTAAAAGGCCCCTCCAGTCCAACAAGCCCACGCCACTCAATTACACTGATGTGACCAATTTACTTACCAACCCGTACATCGTTGGAATTTGGTAGGAAGCCCACTCCATCACAGGAAGAACATACAATTTTCTCTCAGGCACCAGCGGGAATTGAACCGGGGTCAGCGGCCTTGTAATGCCTTTACGTTCACCAGTATGCTACTATGCAACTCTCTTTTTCGGTGGGTGCTCCCCATTGCCCTCTGTTCCCGATTTTTCATATTCTTTATCTGCTTGTGGATGGCCCATTACAGGAAAGGTGTGGAAGCTTTGGAAAGGGCACAGAAGAGGTTCACCAGGATGCTGTAGATTAGAGAGAGTGAACTACATGGAGAAATTGGACGGACTTGGGTGTTTTCTCTGGAGTGGCAGAGGCTGACGGAGGATCTGATAGAAGTTTGTAAAGTTATGAGTGTCAGATAATTTTCACAGGGTAGAAATGTCACACACCAGAAGACCTCTTCTCTTGACCAAAGACTCTACTGCAAGGTCCATGCGGCTGCGCAGGCAGGCTACAGAACAGGTTTGGCAAGATCATTTGTAAGCATGCACGTTCTAACTAGTTAGTTTTTCATTATGGTGGTATTTAACTCCCTTCTTCTCAATCTCATCTTGCTGAAACTTGACCAAGAACACAGTAACGTTTATGCTCCCTGCTTACCCTCATCCTTGTCCGGGAAAGAGGACTACCATTTCAACGGACGCTCTCAAGGAGGAATATTCATTTAGTAGGTAGTTACTGCTTCCTGCCGCAATGTTGGCTTTTAACTTCCAGTTTGAGAGTTTAGTTAATGGCCGTGTTGGTCTAGTGTTTATTGTTTTTATTTTCCTTTAAATTCTGCAACCATCCTCATAACCAGCTTCAGTGTCACTCTCTCTGCACTTGGGCCATATCTAAACATTTTGACACATCAACCAGCCAGCAACCCCACCATCTAGCCCATGCCTTCTTCTCGTTACTATCATTGGACAGGAGGTACAGGAGCCTTCAGTTCCACACCTCCAGTTTCATGAGTAGCTATTACCCTACAACCATTAGGCACCTGAAAAGGATCCTGAACTGAGGGCCAAATTGTCCACTGTTTATTTCCCCCATAGATGCTGCCTGACCTGCAGAGTTTCTCCCGCACTTTATGTGTGTTGCTCTAGATTTCCAGCATCTGTAGAATCTAATGTGTCTATTGTGGGCTGAAGGGTCTACTCCTGTGCTGTACTCTTCTCTGTTCCATAATATAGTTCTTGCAAAAAAGCCCCCCCCCCAACCAATATCATCTCCACAGTCTCCAAGCTAGAGAATTGCTGAGATTCACCATCCCCCATGAGAAAATGTTCCTTGTGTTTCTGTTTGAAAGGACCATTCAATTTGATCTTGTAGCTATGTCCCTTTGTTGGAGATTCTCCCTCTGATAGAAACGTTCAGCCCACCACACCTCTCCCTGTGCCCTCCCATCCTTACTCACTGTACCTCCCCTGAATCCACACAAAAAAGGTCAAACATAACCACAGCATGAGAGGCCACTTAGCCCTTCAAATTCAAAGCAGCCAATTCCAATTCCCTTGCCTTGCATGACAAACAACTCTCCTCCACGTTCTTGATGCTTGGTCAAGTTTTAATTTTAAATGTGCAGGCTTCTGCTCAGCCAGCCAAGGAGGGACGACATTAGGCTTGAAAGAGTGTGCAGAGAAAACTTACAAGGATGTTACTGGATCTTGAGGGCCTAAGTTGTAGGGAAATGTTCTATTTTATCCCAAAAGGGAATAAAGGGATGGACTTTATTCCCAGCACTGCAGGTAAATGAGGGAATCTTACAGAAGGATATAAAATTAAGTGGGGTAGAGATAGGGTAAATGAAAGCAGGCTTTTCCCACTCGGGTTGGGTGAGACTACAACTGGAGGTCATGGTTTAGGATAAAAAATATTAAGAGTAACACACAGAAAATGCTGAAAGACCTCAGCAGCATCCACAGAAAGGAATAAACAGTCAACCTTTTGGGTCAAGACCCTTCTTCAGGACCATTTATCATAGAGACACTGAGACTAAAACTGGAGATCAGAGGTTGAAAGAGGAGAAGTGGAATCCGAGGGGAACCTACTTCACTCAGAGGGTAGTGCGAGTGTGGAATAAACAGCCAACCAGTGGAAGTGGCTAATGAAGGTTCAATTGTAATATTTAGGAGAAGTTTGGATAGGTTCATGGATGGAGGGATATGGTCCTTGTGCAGGTAGATGGGACTAGGCAGAAGATCAGGCTGGCATAGACTAGATGGGCTGAATGGTCTGTTTCTCCAGGTGTTCTATGACTCTATGAGCATGGGAACAGGTGGTGGGTGGTAGACAAGCTCTGAAGTGTATTGATAATGGCGGGGGTCACCTGTCTTGTACAGACACTGCCCAGAAGGTGGCAATGGCAAACCACTTCTATAGAAAAATTTGCCCAGAACAGTCATGGTCATGGACAGACTGTGAATGCCCACTTCACACAATACAGCACATAATGAGCAAACAACTATCTATTAAGGGTCTTGATCCAAAATGTTGACTGCTTATTCATTTCCATTGATGCTGCCGATTTGTTGAGTTCCTCCAGCATTTTCTGCGTGTTGCCATGGACTGTTGGGGTATCTGATGGTGGAGGGGAAGAAGCTATTCCTAACGTGTGAGTGAGAGTCTTCAGCCTCCTGTGCTACCACGTCGACAGTAGTAATGAGAAGAGCGCATGGTGAGGGTCCTTTATGATGGATACCACCTCTTTGAGGTCTAACCTTTTGAAGATGCCCACGATGGTGGGTGGTTAGTGTCTATGATGGAATTGGCTGAGTCTGTAACCCTTTACAGCTGTTTCTGATCCTGTGCAGTTGCTCTCTTCATACCAAACAACGATGCAACCAGTTAGAGAACTCACCACCGTACATCTGTGCATATTTTCCAGTCTTTGCTAACATACCAGAGCACCTCAAACGCTTAATATAAATACAAGAAATTCTGCAGATGCCAGAAACCTAAAGATAGATAGATAAATACATCCTTTATTGATCCCAAAGGAAATTCCGGTGTCATAGTAGTATTACAAATGTACCATTATACAAATATTAGAAGATAAGTAAGAAAGAATAAAAATAAGATGTACAAGAATTACAAGTCAAAGATTACACGATCATTTCCCTGGCTATAGGTTGTCTCTTTATAGAGCCTGATGGCCGAGGGAAAGAATGACCTCATATAGTGTCTCTTTGGAGCAGCGCATTTGTCTTGGTCTATTACTAAAGGTGCTCCTCTGTTCAGCCAAAGTGGCATGCAGAGGCTGAGGAACATTGCCCAGAATGGCCGGGATTTTCCATCGGGTCCTTTGTTCTACCACAGTCTGCAGTGTGTCCAGTCTGACCCCTATAACAGAGCCAACCTTTCTAATCAGTTTATTGAGTCTGTTGGCATCACCCAGCACACCACTGCATAGAAGATTGTACTGGCAACAACAGACTGGTAGAACTTGTGAAGGAGAGGCCAGCATGCTCCAAAGGACCTCAGTCTCCTCAGGAAGTAGAGGTGACTCTGGCCCTTCTTGTACACAACCTCTGTGTTGGTCATCCAGGTGCACCCTCAGTAGGTCCTCTCCACACCCACATTCTTACCATCAATAGTAACAGGGAGAAGTACGGGCTTAGTCTTCCTAAAGTCCATCACCATCTCCTTTCTCTTACTGATGTTGAGCTGCAGATGATTCAGCTTGCACCGTTTGACAAAGTCCTCACCAGGGCCCTGTATTCATCCTCCCGTCCTCCCTTTATACACCCAACTATTGCTGAGTCATCGGAGAATCTCTGCAGATGACTTGACTCAGTGTTGTATCTAAAGCCCAAGGTGTACAGGGAAAACAGGAAGGGAGTCAATACAGTCCTGGTGGGCCCCAGTGCTACTTATAGCCAAGTCTGACATATAGTTCTGAAGCCACACATACTGTGGTCTGCCAGTGTAGTCCATTATCCAGGACAGGATGGAAGTGCCAACCTGCATTGAACGGAACTTTTCCCCCAGCAATGAGGGATGTATACCTGTCTGGACACACCCCTCTGCTTACTGCTCCTGTGGCTCCTCCCACAGACCCCTGTATAAAGGCGATTGGAGGCACTGCTCCTCCCTCAGTCTTTGAGATGTCGTGCTCTCTTTTCACTGTTAATAAAAGCCTATTGTTCACTTCCAGTCTCCTAGAGTTATTGATGGTGCATCAAAAACATGATCCTCACAGGAAGGAATCTGATAGGAGAGGAGGGTAGACCAGGGGAGAAAGGGAAGAATGAGAGGCACCAGGGGGAGGTGATAAGCAGCTGATAAGAGGTAAGAGGCCAGAGTGTGGAATAAAAGAAGGAAAGGGGGGTGGGGGGGAACATCTTTAACCGGAAGGAGGAATCAATATTCATGCCATCAGTTTGGAGACTACCAAGACAGAATGTAAGGTGTGGCTGCTTCTGACTGATGGCGGACTCATAATGCAACAAGAGGAGGCCATTGTGTGACTTGTCCGAACAGGATTGGGAATCGGAGAGTCCGTTTTTTGCGGATGGAGATGCGTCTCTCTCCACAGAAACTGCCTGACCTGCTGACTGCTCCCAATAGTTTTTGTTAGTGTTTCCATAATTTAAGAATAATAGGAATATCTAAGAAAGGATGAGCTGACATTGGGGAGGGTTCAGAGGAACTTCACGAGAATGATTCCGGGAATGAAAGGGTTACTATGTAAGAACCGATGTGGCTCTGGGCACGTGCTCACTGGAATTCAGGAGAATGAGGGCTGACCACATTGAATATTGAAAAGCCTCAATAGAGTGGATGTGGAGAAGATGTTTCCTGTGGTGTGGGTGGCTCGGACCAGAGGGCCCAATCTCAGAATAGAGGGGCACCTTTTTAGAACAGAAATGAGGAGGAATTGTTTTAGCCAGAGAGGGGTGAAGCTGGAATTCATTGCCACAGGAGGTTGTGGAAACTAAGTCTTTGGGTATATTGAAGACAGAGGCTGATAGATTCTTGATTGGTCAGGGCATGAAGGGATACGGGGAGAAGGCAGGAGATTGAATCTGAGAGGCAAATGGATCAGCCAAGATGAAAGAGTGGAGCAGACTCGATGGCCCAAATGGCCTCTGCTTCTATATCTCATGGTCTTAACCACTCAGTTACTTGCAATTTTGGAAGGAACAACCAGATGAATATGCAAAAGCCACATTATTAATGCCTATGAAAGATGACCGGTTAAGTGTAATTACACTTTCTAAGATTTAGCCACAAGGAGAGGTTGGACAAACTTGGATTATTGTGTCCAGAGCGTCAGGGGCTGAGGGGACACCTGGCTGGTTTCTAAAATTATGAGGATCATAGATAGCGTAGATCGAATCTTTTCCTTTGAGTGGAAATGTCAAATATTGGAGGGAGTACGTTGAAGGTGGAAGGAGCGCGGGAAAGTTACAAGGACGTTAGTGAGGCAATTTTTCCACACAGGGAATGGTAGATGCCTGCAATGATCTACCAGGATATGGAAGCAAAGATTAACAGGAGTTTAGACCATTACCGGAGCAGGCAGGGGATGCAGGGCCACAGACCATGTACAGGCAAAGGTGCAGTTTAAATTGGCATGGTGCTTGACACAGACATTGCTTCTGTGCCTTTACCATACAGGATTCAGATTTATTTATCATACGTACATCGTCCCGCCACTATCTGTAAGGGATTTGTATGTCCTTCCCGTGACTGCGTAGGTTTCCCCCGGATGCTCTGGTTTCCTCTCACAGTCCAAAGATGTACCATTTGTAGGTTAATTGGTCATTGTAAATTGTCCCGTGTTTAGGCTAGGGTTGAATCGGGGGATTGCTGGGCAGCACAGCTCAAAGGGCCGAAGGGCCTGTTCCGTGCTGTATCTCAATAAATAAAAATAAAAGAAACATACAGCAGCACACACAAAAAGCTGGAGGAACTCAGCAGGTCAGGCAGTATCTATGGAATTAAATAGACATTTGACATTTCAGGCCAACACCCTTCTTCGGGACAGAGAAGGAAGGGGGAAGATACCAAAATAAAAAAAGTGGGGGGAGGGGGAAGGAGGCTAGCTTTTTATTCTGGGTGATGCACCATCAATAACTCACTCTGAGACGTAAGGCAAGATATCGGCTTTTATTGACTGGAAGAAGGAACAAGCAGTAGTTGACCACCATACTACATCCTGGAGACTGAGAGGCCGGGCTCAGGCCTCAATTGCCTTTATACTGGGGTCTGTGGGAGGAGCCACAGGAGCAGTCAGCAGGGAGCGTGTCCAGACAGGTATATGTAGTTCACCACACTGGCATCTTCCTCCGTCCTTCTCAGTCCTGATAACGGGTCTGTACCCAAAACTCTTTATTCATTTCCATAGCTGCTGCCTGACATGCTGAGTTCCTCCAGCACTCTGTGCATGTTGCTCTGGATTTCCAGCATCTGCAGAATTTCAGTGTTTATAAACATACAGTGAAATGCGTCATTTACGTTAACAACCAACACAATCTAAGGGCCAGCCTGATAGTGCCGTCACTCATTCTGGCACCAGCAGAGCATTCCCACAATGCTCGGTAAGAATAACAAGGCACAGAACACAATCTGCAGACGCTGGAAATCCCAGCAACACTCACAAATTGCTGGAGGAACTCCGCAGGCCAGGCAGCAGATGGTTAAAGTGTGCAGTCGGCGTTTCGGCCTGCTGAGTTCCCCCATCATTTTGTGTGTGTCACACAGAACACAATTCTATCTTCCACGTTCTAGGTAAAAGTCAGAACAGACACAATGGGCCAAATGGTATTCTATCAACTGATTGTGTCGTACTGCAGGATCAGAAGCATTATCACTCACTTGGATCATGAAAGCCATGCCCCAGCTGCCCTTTCAGGTAGACATCAAAGATCCCACGTCCTTACTTTTAAAAAGAGCAGGGGAATCATCTTTGGTATCTTGGCCAATGCCCACCCTCATTCAACAGCACCAAAAATCCCTAAGTCATCGCCTTTCTGTGCATGGAGATTGCTGCGTTTAAGCCGATTGTCACTTGAACTGCGAAACAGCAGAGACCTGACTTCAAAGCATTTCTTTAACTGTAGTGCAGTGTGAGACAACCTGAGGTTGAAAAGGGTGCTGCGGAAATGTACATTTTGTTTTGTAACCCAGAGCACCCCCCCCCCCACACCATCCTATTATCAAATGCATGAAAAACATTACCGTAGCCGAGGAACACACACAAAAAAACTCCAGACTGCTGTAGTTGGTCACGAAATTCATGTTTATAGTTGCTGAAGCAAATTTTTTTCTGAAGGGAGGATTGATGACCTTCATATGGAAAGCCACAGTGATTGACAAGCCTTGCTTTCTTGGATCGAAGCCAAGACTACAATTTGGCCTCAGCTGCAGAGAGCAAAGAATTCCTCCCCCTCCCCCACGCCCCTTCCGCCCATCCCCCATTCACCACCCCATCGCTTCCACAGTCTGACTGTGTCGTCAGGGCAATTTGCGCTGCAAGGTAAGAGCTTCCCTCATCCCTGTTTGCACCTGAACCTCAGAGGCTGCAGCGGACTAACAAGTATAACAAAATACAATCACGAAGAAATAATTGTTCAGAAACATTGCTCTACTTATATTTTATATTTTGCAGACTAATAAGAAAATCATATATTAGATCTAAAACAAAACCTGGTTAAGCTGTAATGTGAAGAAAGGAGTAATTTCTGTAACTATTCCCCTTACAGATCCCACAGCACCAGGGTCAGGAACAGTTATTACCCTACAACCATCAGGCTCCTGAACAAGCGTGGATAAAAACTTCACTCACCTCAACTCTGAACTGATTCCTCAACCTACAGACTCACTTTCCAGGACTCTACAATTCATGTTCTCAGTACTATTTATTTTTTATATGCACAATTTATCTTCTTTTGCATGTTGGTAGTTTGTCAGTCTTTGTTTACGTATAGCTTTTCACGAGTTCTATTGTATGTCCTTATTTTCCTGTAAATGCCTTCAAGAAAATGGATCTCAGGATTGTGTATGTTAACACATATGTACTTTGCCTGTTTCCATGCTGGGTGACTCTCTGTCCCTTAATCAGGATGCCGAGGGGCTTGAAGGGGAACCTGCAGGAGATTTTTCTCAGACCCCTGCCGTCAATGTGATAGATGTTGTGGGTTGTGGGATGCTGTTAGATTAGGGTTGGTAAATTGCGGTAGTGCATTTTGCTGTCATCGTGTTCTGGCACTGGAGTGGGGCGGTGGACATTGTAAATTGTGTTTAATTTGTGCTTTTCTTGTCTTCATAATGCTCGGAGCAGATGGTCACGGTAGAAATGACAAAGCCTTGGGAAGACCAGGTTGAGGAGGGGTTTTGAGCATAATAAAGTCAGATACCAGGAGCTGGTAGGGACGGGACGGGAGGCACGATATGAGCCTACGGAGGTGGGGTGTAGAGGTTTTGCTGGCTGCTCGCTGTGCAGAACCTACCCTCTCCTGGGCAGTACGGGGGCTGCAAAGGAAAGAGCCATCAGAACTGACACAGAAGCTCCTGAGTGAGCCTCCAGATGGCCATGGATCAAGAGGTGTGACCCGTGCATCAGTGCTGCTGGGACACAACCCTGGCTGGGTTGCCTGGGCGGGGGTGTCCGGTGTTGAAACACCCGATGACCCCAATTTGCATCACTGATGCTGTGTCCCAGCACATCCTAGCGTGTACCTCATCATCCATGTGCCTGAGATGCTGCTACAAGTTAAGTTTTTCATTCCACCTGTGCATACGTGTGTGCACATGACAATAAACTTGACTTTGACTTAACTGCTTAGGGAGTGGCTGTGGAGAAGTAAATGGAGTTAATGGTTCATGTTGATGGACCATTCGCAGAACATTCCTCTTCTTCCTCCAAAGGATAAGGAAATTCCAAACATTTTCACTGACCCTTAAGAATTTCTGCCGAAGCACCGTAGAGATCATTCTATCCAGATACAGCACAGCTTAAATTCAAAGTAAGTTTATTATCAAAGTACGTATATGCCACCACAAACAGCCTTGAGGTTCATTTTCTAGCAGGGATTCAGAGTAAGTCCAAGAAACACTATAGAATCAATGTAAGACCGCACCCAATAGGATGGCCAGACAGCTGACGTGCAAAAGCCAACAAACTATCCAAATGCAAAAGAGAAAATAATAATAATAATAATAATAATAATAATAATAATAATAATAAAAAATAAGCAACAACTATTGAGAGTGTGAAATGAAGAGTCCTTGAAGATGACTCCGTAGTTTGAGGGAACAGTTCAGTGATTGGGCAAGTGAAGTTACCCCCAGTGGTTGTGGAGCCTGATGGTTGCTGGTTGGCTTAGTAACACAATTCCTCTTCTCGAGCAATGACAGAGAGTTGTGAACAAAGCCCAATCTACCACAAAGCCAGTCTCCCCTCTATTGACTCCATCTACCCTTCCCTACCTCAGACTGCCTCAGAAAGCAGCCAGCGTAATCAAAGACCCTGCCTAACCCCCTCATTCTCTCTTCTTCCCCCTCACATTGGGCAGAGGATAGAAAGCACTGAAATCATGAAGCATCAGAGACAGAACCGCTTTTTTCACACTGTTACAGTACTCTGCAGCACACTAAATGATGAACTCTGGGCTTCTCAATGGGGCCCTTTCACTTTTTTGTCTTCCTGCACTGTACTAATCTCTCTAAGTGCAGCACTGCATTAAAGTAACACTGACAAAATGCTGGAGGAAGTCAACAGGTCAGGCAGCGTCCGTGCAAATAAATGACCAGTCAATGCTTCAGGCCAAGAACCTGCTTCAGGACTAGAAAGGAAGGGGGAAAGTGCCGGAAGAAAAAGGTGTTGTGGGGGTGAGGAGCAATGCCGGAGGCGGGTTGGGGGGGGGCACGATGTGAGCCTACAGAGGTGAGGTGTAGAGGTAAAGCCAGGTGGGTCAAGGGCTGGGGGAATCTGATAGGAGGGGAGAGAGGACCATAGGAGAAAGGGAAAGTGGAGGGTACCCGGGGGAAGTGTTACGCAGGTGAGAACAGGTAAAAGGTCAGAGCGGGGAGCAGAAGTGTGGGGAGCTTTTTTTACCGCAAGGAGAAAGCAGTATTGATATCATCGGGTTGGAGGCTATCAGATGGTAATATGAGGTGTGGCTACTCCACACAGAGGGCGTCCTCATATTGGCACAAGAGGAGGCCATGGACCAATATGTCGGAATGGGAATGGGAATGAGAATTAAAATGTTTGGCCAGCAGGAAGTTCCGCTTGTGGCGGATGGAGTAATGTTTAGTTTGTTTATCTAGTGAATGTACCCTGTCCGGTGTTACTTGCCTGTGATGTTGCTCTAGATAAGTTTTTCACTGCACCTATGCACACATGTACTTGAGCATATGACACCAGACTCAACTTTAACTTTATATGTTACTGCTTTCCCTTTTGTGCCACCTTGACGTACTTCTGCAAGGCAGAATCTGTGTGTCCCAGGGGCACAAGCTATACACTGTATCTAATACTAACCATAATAATTCCTTACTTCACTCATCGCAACTCTGAGCTGATTCGATGCCCGGCAGACTCACCTACAACAACTCCTTACAGCTCCCCTTCTCAGATTGCCTTCTTCTTTTCTTCATTGGGTTTTTTGTCAGCCTTTATTTATGATTCATTAGTTCCAGTTAATATCAGGAAGCGTGCACAGGATACAACCTGAAATTCTTACTCTCTTCAGAAAGCCACAAAGCAGAAGAAAAACCCCAAAGAACGAATGACAGGAAAACATTAGACCCCCCCCCCAAGACCCCCTACTCCATCCCACACACAAGCAGCAACAAAAACATCAACACTCCCCCCTCCCCTACCTACCTCAGCAAAAAATCATCAGCCCGCACCACCCAGAGGCCAAGCAATAGCAATGATCTGTACAGTTTTTTTCATAAATTCTATTGCATTATTTTGTTTTTCCAATGAATGCCTGCAAAAAAGTGTATCTTAAAGCAGTATTGGATAACATATATGTACTTTGATAATAACATTTACTTTGAAGAATTTGACCTTCCTAATCCAGAGAGCTCAGACTATTGAATTAGAAAAAGTCTTAGCACAGATGCAGTCCGATTAGCTTATTCAGTTATTTTGGCTGAGTAGGGACACATTTCCCGCTGTGCTTAGCTTCACAGAGCAGGGAATACGTTTGAACTTCCAGTGTTTATCTGTTGTGGAGTTAATCCTCAGGTGAACCTGCTCATCCATCACCAAAGCTGAATACAGTTGCCTTTAATGTTATAATAGTTTTTCACAGTTGCCTTTCTGGAGCTAAGAGTACGGTTGACCTTATTTAGCTCGAAGGCAGAGACTGAACTGCAAGCATGGTTGAACAGTTAACCACAAAGACTTCATGGTAGAGTTTGGTTAATTAAATCAAATCCAGAATAGAAAGTTAATATAATTTACAGTGACTGTGAAAGTATTGGATTGTGGTAGAGACCGATATGGTTCGTTAGATTCTTTTAAGGAAAGGAATCTGCTGTCTTTACCCCAGCTGGGTCTCCAGAACCATGTTTTGGAGCACCATGGCACCGTAGCAGTTAGAGCAATGGCAGCAGAGCTCAGGGTGACAGAGTTCAATTCCCATGCCATCTGAAAGGAGCTTTTACATCCTCCACGTGAGTGTGTCGGTTTCCTCCAGGTGTTCCGGTTTCCTCCCACAGTCTAAAGACGTGCTGGTTGGTAGGTTAATTGGTCATTGTAAATTGTCCCGTGATTAGGCTGGGGTTAAATAGGTGGGCTGCTGGGCGGTGAGGCTCATAGAGCAGGAAGGGCCTGTTCCATACTGTACCTCTAAATAAATAAATAAATAAATGTGTGATTGACTCCCGATTATCCTATATAATGGCAGCACGGTAGCATACCAGTCAGCATAGCGCTATTACAGCGTCAGCGTTCACCGACTGGGTTTCAATTCCCACCGCCGTTTGTAAGGTGTTTTTATGTTCTTCCCCGTGCGTTTGTCACGTTTGTTTCCTCCGGGTGCTCTGGTTTCCTCCCACATTCCAAACATGTACAGGTTAGTGTTTGTAGGTTGTGAGCGTGCTACGTCGGCGGCACTTGTGGGCTGCCCAGCAGAATTCTCACCGATTTGACTTGTTGCAAGCGATGCATTTCACCGTTTCGATGTACATGCAACAAATAAAGCTAATCTTTTAATCTCTTTAATAGCCTCGAAACCGACTACAGAATGACAAGTAGGAATGGGTATTAAATGCTGACCTTCTGAGTGAGTGAAAGAACTACAAATTGAATGAATACATAAGGAATAAATATTTCAAGTTCAAGTTTATTGACATTCCACCGTATACATGTACACAACTAAATGGAACTCTGTTCCTTGGGGACCAAGGTGCAAAACACAGTACATGTATCATTTGAAGCACATAAGATAATATTAACATAATAATACTAACAGATAAAAGGTATTCTGTAGAAATACCATTCAGCATAAAGTGCAGGTATGACATATTGTTAAATATACAATAGTATTACCGCAGCTGACTCTGTCATAAATAATGTACTGGGTGGTATCAGGGTGTTCAGAAATCTTGCAGCCTGGGGGAAGAAGCTGTTATCCAGCCTAACAGTCCTCGTTCTTATAAAATGATACAGAAATACTTACATTAATAACTGTATCCTTTGATTAAAAAGTGTAACAGGTCCAGTGTGCATGAATTTGTTCAGTGTCTGACAGGATATTAGACGGATTCTAGGCTGGATCTCAGCCACATCGTGTGCCAAGCTAGTCAGGCTAGTGAGATCACAGAAGTATGCTGATCAGACAGCCAGATGGAATTTGAAATGTGCCTTTTACCGGACCTGATGCCTGAAGTTTGAACCATTCCTCCAGAAACACAGGTTCGAATGCCAGCAAGGTAGCTGGGGAATTTTAATACAATTATGGAGCAATATGCACTCAGTGATCACTTTATTAGGTTTACCTGTACTCCTGCTCGTTAATGCAAATATCTAATCAGCCAATCATGTGGGAGCAACTCAATGCAAGAAAGCATGTGGACATGGTCAAGAGGTTCAGTTGTTCTTCAGACCAGACATGAGAATGGGGAAGAAATACGAACTAAGTGACTTTGACTGTGAAATGATTGTTGATGCCAGGCAGGGTAGTTTGAGTATCTCAGAAACTGTTGATTTCCACGTACAGGAGACTCTAGAGTTTACAGAGAACAGTGTGAGAAACAAAAAATCATTCAGTGAGCGGCGGTTCTGTGGGTGAAAACAACTTGTTAATGAGAGAGGTCAGAGGAGAATGGCCAGACTGGTTCAAGCTGACAGGAAGGTGACAGTAACTCAAATAACCACGTGTTACAACAGTGGTGTGCAGAAGAGCATCTCTGAACGCACGACACATCAAACCTTGAAGTGGATCAGCTATAGCAGCAAAAGACCATGGACATACAATCAGTGGCCACTTTATTAGGTACAAGAGGTAGCTGATAATGTGGCCACCAAATGTAATTACAGAGCAATATAAGTCAGTCTGTGCAAATGAGTCTGTGAAAATGGATTGTTGTAACTATCCTACTAATGTTCGTCTGGTCAGGAAACGGCCATCCTTATCGAACTCGGTCAGTATGATCCCTCTAAACCCTTCCCGTCCTTGTTCCTCAGAAACAGAATCAGAGCCAGACGTGATGTGAAAATTGCTATTTTCTGGCAGCAGTACAGAGCAAAGACGTAAAAATCTATAAATTACAATAAAATAAATATATACAGGTGTCCCCTCCTTTATGAATGTTCGCTTTACGCCACCACTTTTACAAAAGACCTACATTAGCAACCTGTTTTTGCATTACAAAGAGGATTTTCACTTTTACGAACGGTTTCCCCATATAAATGAATGGTTCTTCGCTTTACGCTATTTCGGCTTAAGAAAGGTTTCATAGGGATGCTCTACCTTTGTTGGTGGGGGGGCGGTACCTCTAGTGCAAGAAAAGTAGTGTTAATGTCTCAGAAATCTGATGGTGTTCCTGAATCAGTGAGTATTCGTCTTCAGACTCCTGTCCCTCCTTGCTGATGGTGGTAATAAGAAGAGGGCATGTCCCAGATGGCGAGGGTATTTAATGATGGATGCCTCCTTCTTGGGGCATCACCTCTTGAAGATATCCTTGACAGTAGGGAAAGTGGTGTCTGTGGTGAGGCTGGATGAGTCTACCACCCTCTCTTCTCACTACTGCCATTGGGCAGGAGGCACTGGAGTCTTGGGTCCTATGATACCAGGTTCAGGACCAGTCAGGCTCTTGGAAAGGCATGGATAACATCAGTCACCTCAGCACTGAACAGAAAACACACCTGTGGCCTCACTTTCAGTGATTCTGTTTTTATTTTGCGTGGTTTTTCATGGATTGCTCTGTATTTCTTTATTTTCCTGTGGGTGCTGCAAGAAAATGAATCTCAAGATTGTATACAGTATACTTTATAATGAATTTACTTTGGACTTGTGACCCTGTACATTGAAGCCTGCATACCAGACGGTGATGCAGCTCGTCCTCTCTACGTCTGTAGATATTTATACTCTTTGGTGGGATCCCAAATAGAGTCATAGAAAAGTACAGCACCAAAACCACTTTTCGGCCCATCTAGTCCATGCTGAAACCATTTAAACTACCTACTCCCATCAACCTTCACTGGAACCATAGCCCTCCATCCCCCTACAATCCACGTATCTATCCAAACGTTGCTTAAATGTTGAAATTGAGCTCGCACGTACCATTTGTGCTGTCAGTTCGTTTCACACTCTCACGACCTTTGAGTGAAGGCGATCCCCCTCATGTTCCCCTTAAACTTCTCACCTTTCACCCTTAACCCATGACCTCTGGTTGTCACCCAATGTCAGTGAAAAAGCCTGTTTGCATTTATCCTATTTATACTCCTCATAATTTTGTCTACCTCTATCAAATTTCCTTTCAGTCTTCTATGCTCTAAGGAAAAAAGTCCTAATCTATTCAATCTTTCCTTATAACTCAGGTCCTCCAGTCCCAGCAACATCCTTTTTAAATTTCCTCTGTACTCTTTCCAGCTTTTTTACATCTTTCCTGTAGGTAGGTGACCAAAATTGCACACAAAACTCCAATTTAGGTCTCACCAATGTCTTATATGACTTCAACATAACACCCCAACTCCTGTACTCAATATATTGATTTATGAAACCCAAAGAGCCAAAAGCTTTCTTTACAACCTTATCTATTTGTGACACCCTTTTCAACAAATTATCAACCTGTATTACTAGATCCCTTTGTTCTACCACACTCTTCATTGCCCTATCATTCACTGTGTAAGACCTACCCTGGTTGGTCCTTTCAAAGTTCAACATCTCACACTTGTCCTATTAAATTCCATCTGCCATTTTTTATCCCATTTTTCCAGCTGATTCAGATCCCTCTGTAAGCCATGATAGCCTTCTTCCCTGTCCACTACACCCCCAATCTTGGTGTCATCCATAAATTTGCTGATCGAGTTAACCACATTATCATCCAGATCATTGATGTAGATGACAAACAGCAACAGACCCAGCACTGATCCCTGCGGCACACCACTGGTCATAGGCCTCCAGTCAGGGAGGCAACTATCTGCTACCACTAACAAGAGAAAATTTGCAGATGCTGGAAATCCAAGCAACATACACAAAATGCTGGAGGAACCCAGCAGGCCAGGCATTTTCTCTGGCTTCCCCCACAAAGCCAGTGTCTAATCCAATTTACTACCTCATCCTGAATACCGAGTGACTGACCAGCCTCCCATGCAGGACCATGCCAAATGCCTTACTAAAAGCAACATCCACTGCCTTGACTTCATGTATTTTCCTGGTAATTTGCTCAGAAAACTCTATAAAATTGGCTAAACACGACGTACCATGCACGAAGACAGGCCGACTATCCTTAATCAGCCCATGTCTATCCAGTTCCTTCGAATACCTTCCAATAACTTTCCCATTGCTGATGTCAGGTTCACAGACCTATAATTTCTTGGTTTATGCTTAGAGCCTTTCTTAAACAGCGGAACAACATTGGCTATCCTGTCACTAAAGATTATTTAAATATCTCTGCTAAGGTGGAGCAACCCCTGCACCTGCCTCCCGGTTTGAGGAAACACCTTGTCAGCCCTGGGGAGTTATCCACCCAGATTTGCCTCAGGGCAGCAAACACCTCCACCTCTGTAATCTGTCGAGCATCCACGAAGTTGATGCTGCTTCGCCTCTAGACTATGTGTCTATCTCCTCAAACTCCCAAAGAAGCAGAGCTGCTGGCACGTATGTGCAAGTATCTTTTAAACGTTGTTAATATACCTGCCAAAATACTACCTCTGACACCTCGTTCCATATCAGGCCAAGCTCTGTAAAAAAGATGGCACTCAAGTCCATAGTAAATCTTTCCTCACCAAATTGGTAAATTTAGGAATTGGTTTATTACTGCCACAGATATTACGGTACAGTGAAAACTTGTTTTGCATGCCATCCATACAGATCAATTTGTTACAGCAGTGTATTGATGAAGTACAAGGTAAAACAATAACAGAATGCAGAATAGAGTGTTAGTTACAGAGAAACTCCAGTGCAGGTAGACAATAAGGTGTTAATGTGGTAGGTTGTGAGGTCAAGAGTCCACCTTATCGTACTAGAGAACCATTCAATAGTCTCACAGCAACAGGATGGAAGTTATCCCTGTACTGTGCTTTCAGGTTTTTGAATTTTCTGCCTGATGGGAGAGGGGAGAAGAGAGACTGTCTGCAGTGGGTGGGACTTTGATGCTGTTTGAGGCAATCAGCAATGTAATTAGAGTCCGTGCAGGGGAGACTGCTTTCTGTGAAATGCTGAGTGGTGTCCACAATTGCAGTACCTTGCAGTCTTGGGCAAAGTAATTGCCATGATATATCCAGATAGAATGCTTTTAATAGCACCTGAATGAAAGTCAGTGAGTGTCAAAGGGGGCTTGTAAACATTTCTTTAGCTCCTGATTGGACCAGGATAGGCCAATGGCAACGTTCACTCCAAGGACCTTGATAGACCAGGATGTGCACTGCTCCTCCTTCCCTCTCACCTTAAACCTGTGCCATCTAGTTCTTAATTCCCCAATTCTGAGTAAAAGACTCCACACATTCACCCCCTCTATACCCCTCCTGATTTTATACACCTCTATAAAATCACCCCTCTATGTTCCAATGAGAAGAATCGCAACCTACATAGAATATAGAACATAGAATAGTACAGCACAGTACAGGCCCTTCAGCCCACAGTGTTGTGCTGACCCTCAAACCCTGCCTCCCCCCACCTTAAATTTCTCCATATACCTCTCTAGTAGCCTCTTAAATTTCACTAGTGTGTCTGCCTCCGCTACTGACTCAGGCAGTGCATTCCATGCACCAAGCACTCTCTGAGTAAAAAACCTTCCTCTAATATCCCCCTTGAACTTCCCTCCCCTTAGCTTTAATGTCCTCTTGTACTGAGCAGTGGTGCCCTGGGGAAGAGACGCTGGCTGTCCACTCTATCTATTCCTCTTAATATCTTGTATACCTCTATCATGTCTCCTCTCATCCTCCTTCTCTCCAAAGAGTAAAGCTCTAGCTCCCTTAATCTCTGATCATAATCCATACTCTCTAAACCAGGCAGTATCTTGGTAAATCTCCTCTGTACCCTTTCCAATGCTTCCACATCCTTCTTATAGTGAGGAGACCAGAACTGGACACAGTATTCCAAGTGTGGCCTAACTAGAGTTTTATAGAACTGCATCATTACATCGCGTCTCTTAAATTCTATCCCTCGATTTATGAAAGCTAAGTTTTATAAGTTTTCTTAACTACCCTATCTACCTGTGAGGCAACTTCCAGGGATCTATGGACATGTACCCCCAGATCCCTCTGCTCCTCCACACTACCAAGTATCCTGCCATTTACTTTGTACTCTGCCTTGGAGTTTGTCCTTCCAAAGTGTACCACCTCACACTTCTCCGGGTTGAACTCCATCTGTCCCTTCTCAGCCCACTTCTACTCAACCTCTCTCCATAACTCAGTCTCTCAAGTCTGATAAATCTCCTCTTCCCCCTTTCCAGCTACTGTAAATGCCATCTTTCCTTTAGCAAGGTGACCAAAACAAAGCACAATATTCCAAATGAGCCCTCTTGTACAACTGTAAAATGACGTCCCAGTTTCTAAACTCTGTGCCCTGACTGATGAAGACTTGCATGCCAGAAGCCCTCTCCACCATCTTCTCTAGCTGCAACAGAGTTTGTATGCTCTTTCCATGAGCGCATGGGTCCCCTCCAGGTGCTCTGGTTTCCTCCCACTGTCCAAAGCAGTTTAATTTGTCATTGTAAATTGTCCTGTGATTAGCTTAGGGTTAAATAGGTGGGTTGCTGGCAGCACAGCTGAAAGGACCAGAAAGGCCTTTTCCACACTGTAGCTCTAAATAAAATAAATCGCCAATTTCAAGGAATTATGTAGTGGTACCCTAGGTCCCTCTGTTCTACACCAGTTCCCACAGGTCTACCATTGATGTTGGAAAATGCTTGCATATTGTGAACACAAGAGACTTTATTTATTGATTTATTTAGAGATTCAGCACAATAACTGATGCACCATCAATAACTCACTCTGAGACGTAAAGGCGGGTCTGTGGGAGGAGTCAGCAGGGGGCATGCTGTGGATATTGCAAAGTAAGAATTAAACTGAAGAATGCAAAAATTCTTAGGGCCAGTAGAAGGAGAAAGATTTCACATTAATATTCGAAGGCCTGACAGGGGTGTCAAGTCATCTGCCCATCCGCCATTTCACTGGCATTTTTATGCTTTTATCATGTAACCTGCTGCCTCCAGCCAATCACACACTTTACCTCTTTGTTCCCTCGGCCCCACCACCCCTCACTCTGCACCTTAAACACATTTATTTCTTACACCTCTAAGGACTACTGAGCTCAACTGTTAATTTGGTTTCTCATCCCACCACTGTGGCCTCAATCACTCAGTGCTGTCTGCATTTTCTGTTTTCATTTCAAATGTTCATGTACAGTAGATACATTCAGTGTCATGGAAATACACTACAGTATTTATAGACACCTTAACACACAACTCCCAATCTTGATTCACACACACACACACACACAAACATACATTCACACATGCACAGACACACAGCACATTTACACGCAGGCACACAGGCACACACACACACACACACACACACACATAGGAACATATATATACACACACACATACAGGCACATAGACACATACACACAAACACATACACAGAGACACACACACACACACACACACACACATAGGAACATATATATACACACACACATACAGGCACATAGACACATACACACAAACACATACACAGAGACACACACACACACACACACACACACACACACACACACACACACACACACACTTACACACAGGCACACCTACACACATACACAAGCATAGACACACATACACTCACACATAAACAAGCACAGGCACACGTACACACACACACACAACAGATAGACAGAAGGACACGTGACTCAGAAGGGAAGGGAGAAGAAGAGGCGCACTGTGGTGATAGGGGATTTGTTAATCAGGGGATTGGACGGGCAATTCTGTGGGTGAGAATTAGATTCTTGGATGGCATGTTGCCCCCCCCCCAGGTGCCGGGGTCTGCGATCGAGTCCTCAACATTCTTAAGTGGGGGGGTGAATAGCCAGAGGTTGTGGTCCATGGATGTACCAATGATGACTGATGATGTTCTGCATAGGCAGTTCAGGGAGTTCAGGGAGTTAGGTACGAAGATAAGGTAAAAAAATGTAATTGTTGGAAAAAGGTGACATAGGGTCAGGGGAATTGAATCATTGTAGATAGAACTAAGGAATTGCAAGGGTAAAAAGATCCTGATGGAAGTTGTATACAAACCCCCAATTAGTAGTAAGGATATGCTCTACAAATTGTAATGGGAGATAGAAATGCATGTCAAAAGGGCAATGTTACTGTAGTCTGGGAGACTTCAATATGCAGCTAGATTGGGGACATCAGGTTGGTGCTGGGTAACAGGAGGGGGAATTGCTAGAGTGTGCACAGGGTGGCTTTTTAGAGCAGCTCGAGGAGAGCCCGCTAGAGGATCGTCTATTCTGGATTGGATGTTGAGCAATGAACTGGAGTTCATGAGAGAGCTTAAGGTCAAAGAACCCTTAGGGGAAAGTGATCATAATATGATCGAATTCACCCTGACATCTGAGAAGGAGAGGCTAAAGTCAGGTGTATCTGTATTACAGTGGAGTGAAGGGAATTACAGAGGCATGAGAGAGGAGTCGGCCAGAATTGATTGGACAGAGCAGCTGGAATTCTTGGAAACAATTTGGAAGGCACAGGATATATACATCCCTAAGAGGAAGGAGTATTCTAAAAGAAAGGTGACACAACCGTGGCTAACTAGAGAAGTCAAAGCCAACATAAAAGTCAAAGAGAAGATGAAAAACAGAGCAAAAATTAGCGGGAAGTTAGAGCATTGGGAAGCTTTTAAAAACCAACAGAAGACAACTAAAAAAAGTCATTAAGAAGGTAATAATGGAATACGAAAGTAAGCTAAACAATAATATTAAAGACGATACCAAAAGTTTATTCAGATACATGAAGTGTAAAAGAGAAGCGAGACTGCCGGAAAGCAATGCTGGAGAGGTAGTGTGGGGGACAAGGAAATGGGGATGAACTGAGTGAGTATTTTGCATCAGTCTTCAGTATTGTAGGAAGTTCCAGGTGTCAAGGGCATGATGTCTGTGAAGTTACCATTACTAGGGAGAAGGTTCTTGGGAAGCTGAAAGGTCTGAAGGTAGATAAGTCACCTAGACCAGATGATGTACACCCCAGAGTTCCGAAAGACTTGACTGAAGAAATCATGGAGGTGTTAGTAATGATCTTTCAGAATTCACTAGACTGTGGAATGGTTCCAGAAGACTGCAAAATTGAAAATGTCACTTCCCTCTTCAAGAAGGGAGAGAGGCAGAAGAAAGGAAAGAATTTCAGTTTTTTCAGTTATATAAAGAGTAAAAGGGAGGTGAGAGTTGATATTGAATCACTGTAAAATGATGGTGGTGAAGTAGTAATGGGGGACAGAGAAATGGGAGATGAACTTAATGGGTACTTTGCATCTGTCTTCACTATGGAAGATGCTAGCAGTGTGCCAGAGGTCCGTGAGTGTCAGGGAGCCAGAGTGAGTGTCATTGCTATTGCAAAGGAAAAAGTGCAAGGCAAACTTAAAGGTCTTAAGATGGATAAGTCGCCTGGGCCAGATGGACTACATCCCAGAGTCCTGAGAGAGGCTGCTGAAGAGATAATGGATGCATTGGTCGTGATCTTTCAAGAATCATTTGAATCTGGCATGGTCCCAGAGGGCTGGAAGGTTGCAAATGTCACCCCACTCTTTAAGGAGGGAGGAAGGCAAAAGAAAGGAAATGATAGGCCAGTTCACCTAACCTCAGTGACTGATAAAATTAATAAATGCATTATTAAGGATGAAGTTTCAGGGTACTTGGAGACTGATGATAAAATAAGCCGTGGTTTCTGTACGGGGAAATCTTACCTGACAAAATCTGTTAGAGTTCTTCAAGGAAGCAACAAGCAGGGTGAACAAAGGAAAGGCATTTTCAGAAGGCGTTTGATAAGGTTCCACACATGAGGCTGCTTGACAAGATAAAATCCTATGGCGTTACAGGAAAGATATTGGCATGGATAGAGGAATGGCTGACAGGCAGGAGGCAGCAAGTGGGAATAAAGGGGGCCTTTTCAGGTTGGTTGCTGGTAACTAGAGGTATTCCTCAGTGATCAGCATTGGGACCGCTGCTTTTCACGTTGTTTGTTAGTGATTTAGATAATAGAATCGATGGCTTTGTGAAAAATTTGCAGATGATACGAAGATAGGTGGAGGGGTAGGTAGTGCTGAGGAAACAATGCGATTACAGCAGAACTTAGACAAATTGGAAGAACGGGCAAAAAAGTGGCAGGTGGAATTCAGTGTTGGGAAATGTATGATAATGCATTTTGGTAAAAGGAACAATAGTGCGGAATAGTATCTAAATGGGGAGAAGGTTCAAACATCAGAGGTGCAGAGGGACTTGGGAATCCCCGTGCAAGACTCCCAGTAGGTTAATTTGCAGGTTGAGTCTTTGGTAAAGGCAAATGCAATGTTGGCATTTATTTCAAGGAGAATAGAATATAAAAGCAAGGAGATAATGCTGAAGCTTTATAAGACACTAGTCAGGCCACCCTGGGAGTATTATCAACAGTTTCGGCCCCCATATCTCAGAAAGGATGTGTTGTCATTGGAGAGAGTCCAGAGGAGATTCATGAGAATGATTTTGGGAATGAAGGGGTTAAAACATGAGGAGCATTTTGAACCTTTTTCCTGTACTCATGGGAATTTATAAAAATGTGTGTGTGTGTGTGTGTGCGGGGGGGGGGGGGTGCGTGTCATTGAAACCTACCGAATGTTGAAAGGACTACAGAGGGTGGATGTAGAGAAGGTGCTTCCTATGGTGGAGCTATCCAGAATTATAGGGCACAGCCTCAAAATTGAGGGGCGACCCTTTAAAATAGAGGTAAGGAGGAATTTATTTTAGTCAGAGAGTAGTAAATCAGTGGAATGCTCTGCCACAGACTGTGGTGAAGGCCAAGTCCATGGGTATGTTTAAGGCATAAGTTGATAGTTTCCTGATTGGTCAGGGCATCAAAGGATATGGCGAAAGGGCAGGTATATGGGGCTGACTGGGATCCGGGATCAGCCATGATGGAATGGCAGAGCAGAACCGGTGGGATGAATGGCCTAATTCTGCTCCTATATCTTATGGTTTTATGGTTCATAGGCCAGTTAGTCTGACCTCAGTGGCTGGAAGGTATTGGAGTCAATTATTAAGGATGAGGTCCCAGGGTACTTGGAGGCTCTTGATAAAGTAGACCATAGACAGCATGGTTTCCTCAAGGGAAAACCTTGCCTGTCAAATCTGTTGGAATTCTTTGAAGAAGTAACAAGCAGAATAGACAAAGGAGAATAAGTTGATGCTGTGTATTTGGATTTTCAGGAGGCTTTTGCCACACATAAGGCTGTAACAAGCTATGAGCCCATGGTATTACAGGAAAGATTCTGCATGGATACAGCAGTGGCTGCCCGGCAGGAGGCAAAGAGTGGGAATGGGGAACCTTTTCTGCCTGGTTGCTGGTGGTGTTTTCACAGGGGTCTATGTTGGGACCAGTTCTTGTTACATTATATGTTAATGATTTGGATGATGAAACTGATGGCTTTGTTGCAACATTTATGGACAATATAAGGATAGCTGGAAGGGCAGGTAGGTTTGAGGAAGTAGAGGGGCTACAGAAAGATTTAGGCAGATTGGGGCAAAGAAATGGCAAATGGAATACAGTGTTAGGAAGTGTATGGTCAGGCATTTTGGTAGAGTGAAAGGGTTGACTATTTTCTAAATTGAAAGAAAATATTAAAAAAAAACTGAGGTGCAAAGGGACTTGGAAATCCTTGTGCAAGATTCCCTAAAGTTTAATTTGCAGCTTGAGTCTGTGGTGAGGAAGGGAAATGCAACGTTAGCATTCATTTCAAGAGGACTAGAATATAAAAGCAAAGATGTAAAGATGAGACTTTCTAAAGCACTAGTGTGGCCTCACTTGGAGTATTGTGAGCAGTTTTAGGCCCCTTCTCTCAGAAAGGATGTGCTGAAACTAGAGAGGGTTCAAAGGAGGTTCACAAAAATGATTCCAGGATTGAATGGCTTATCATATGAAGAGTGTTTGATGGCTCTGGGCTTGTGTTCACTAGAATTCAGAAGAATGAAGGGTAAAAGTTCTTGATTGAGTGGATGTGGAGAAGATGATTCCTATGGTGGGGGTGTCTAAGACCAAAGGACACAGCCTCAGAATAGAGGGATGTCCTTTTAGAGCGGAGATGAGGAGGAACTTCTTTAGGCAGAGAGTGGTGAATCTGTGGAATTCTTTACCACAGGCAGCAGTAGAGGCCAAGTCCTTATGTATACTTAGTCAGAGGTTGTGATGCGCTATCAATAACTCTAGGAAACTGGAAGTAGAGTACAAAATGATAGGCTTTTATTAACAGTGAAAACGGGCACGGCCATGTTGAAGACTGTGGGAGGAGCAGTGTCCCAATCACCTTTATCCAGGGGTCTGTGGGAGGAGCCTCAGGGGCAGTCAGCAGAGTGGCATGTCCAGACAGGTAGACATGGTTTACCACAGGTTGATAGATTCTTGATTGGTCAGAACATGAAGGGATATGGGGGGAAAGGCAGGAGATTGGGGCTGAGGAAAATTGGATCAGCCATGATGAAATGGTGAAGCAGACTCGATGGGCCAAATGCCTAATTCTACTCCTACATCTTATTGTCTTATCATCTTGTGTAGACAAGAAAATCTGCAGATGCTGGAAATCCAAACAACACACACGAAATGCTGGAGGAACTCAGCAGGCCAGGCAGCATCTATGGGAAAAGCATCATCTGTCGACGTTTCGGGCTAAGACCCTTTATTAGGACTGAACATCGACTGCTTACTCTTTAATCATAGATGCTGCCCGCTCTGCTGTGTTCCTCCAGCACACACACACACACACACACACACACACACACACACACACACACACACACACACAGAATGACACATGTATGTACACATAGACATGTAAACACATATGTAGATATAGACACAGAGGCACACACAGACACAAACTGATTCTCTCTCTCTCACACACACACACACACACACACACACACACATTATATCCAAATGTCAATTATTGCTCTTCCCATTGAACAGTAGTGAGATACTGAGGGCGTACAGTGTTAAATTATGAAGAACAAGTGTATGATCTTTGCTTGTATTCCCTGGAGTTTAGGAGATTTAAGAGTAATCTAATTGAGCTGTTTAAATTATGAAAAAGCTTCAGTAGGGAAGGAAGGAACTAGTTGCTTGCTGCAGATTATATCAATCTAGCAAAAAGGACTGAGAGTGCATTCTGAAGGCTGGAGCTGATGCACTTCGCAGAGGAATCAAAGAGGCAACAGATGCAGAACAGAAGGACTCAGCTGGTCAGGCAGCATTGGGGAACAAACACTGGACGTCTTGAAGCAAATTCTCAGATGTTTGTTCCCCTCCACAGATGCTGCCTGACCTGCTGAGTTCCTTCAGCATTCTGTGTGTTGCTCTGGATTTCCAGCATCTGCAGAATCTCCTGTGTTTATGAAATCAAAGAGGTTTGTGTTCACAAGAAGGCCATTCAGCTCATGAATTCTGCTCTGCCATTCCATCATGGCTAATTCATTATCTCTCTCGAGCCCATTCTCCTGCCTTCTCCCCATGACCCTTGACACCCTTACTAATCAGGAACCTATCAAGCTCTGCCTTAAATATACCCAATGATTTGGTCTCCACAGCCACCTGTGACAATGAATTCCACAGATTCAACACCCTCTGAAGAAAGAAATTCCTCTTCATCTCTGTTCTAAAGGAATGTCCAATTTTGTTCTAAATGAATGTCCAACTTTTCTGAAGCTGTATACATTGATCCTAGACTCTCCCATTGTTGGAAGCACCCTCTCCATGTCCATTCAATCTAAGCCTTTAAAAAATTGAATCACAAACAAGAGAACATTGATTTCTCGAGCTTCTGGTAACTGCCCCCCCCCATCCTTCACCATTCCCTGTTACAGATCCTACAAGGTGCTGAGATTACAAAGGGAATGTTAATTCAGTATGTACAGAATGCAGCATTTATAACACTCACAATCTTGATTTTCCTTATACAGTTACATCCATACATGACCCACTCAATTCACAGGGATAATAGGGGGAGCAAAAGATTAACACAAGAGATTCTGCAGGTGCTGGAAATCCAGAGCAACACACACACACCAAATGCTGGAGGAAACCAGCAGGTCAGGCAGCATCTGTGGAAGTAAATAAGCAGTCAACATTTCAAGACGAGACCCTTCATCGGGACTGGAAAGGACGAGGGGAAGAAGCCAGAATAAGAAGGTGGAGGAGTTGAAGATGTACAAATTGGCAGGCAATAGGTGAAGTCCAGTGAGGGAGTAGGTAGGTGGGTGGGGAAGAGGGGAATAAAGTTTGAACCTCCCAGAGATTTGACCTCTGTCCTAGGAACATAAAACTAATCGATCTTTTCACTTTCCTGACCTGAAATGGTGGAATTTGATATTGGAATCAGAACAACTTGTCACTCTTTGGTCAGCAAAATCAAGGAGCTGATTATTGACTACAAGAGGAGAAAACCAGAAGAGCATGAGCCACTCCTCATTAGGGATCGGACGTGGAGAGTCAGTAAGTTTAAATTCATCAGTGTTATCACTTGAGGATCTGTCCTGGGCTCAGCACTTAAGTGCCATTACAAGGACAGCACAGCAGCACCTCTACTTACTTCGAAGTTTTTGCACAGATTTGCATGTCATCAAAAACTTTGCAAACTTCTATAGATGCACTGTGGAGAGATTCCTGACTGGTTGCATCGTAGCCCAGTATGGAAAGGCCCAAGAACAGAAAAACATAAATAAAAGTAATAACAACACACACAAAATGCTGGTGGAACACAGCAGGCCAGGCAGCATCTATAGGGAGAAGTCCTGTCGACATTTCGGGCCGAGACCCTTCGTCAGGAAGGGTGATAGATAGTAATAGATAGTCCATCACAGGAAAAGCCCTCCCCACCATTAAACACATCTCCAAGGAGCACTGCCACAAGAAATCACCATCTATCAAGTTTCTTTTGTATTTGTACAGCTTATCTCCTTCTCAACATCAGTTGTTTGTGTCTTTTTTATATGTAGTCTTTCATTGAGTCAATTGTATATCTTTGTTCTATTGTGGAAGTCTGCAAGAAAGTGACATTTATTTTGATTATAACTTTACTCAGAACTTTGAATGTGGATAAAAGAAAATAAATGGAGGCCTACATGGGAAAAAAGGGTTAGATTGATCTTGGAGCCGGTTAAAAGGTTGGCATAACATCAAGGGCTGAAGGGCCTGTACTGTGCTGTACTTTTATGTTCTGTGCTCTAAAATGTAAATGTATCATTGTTTAAAATATGCTGGTGTAATTTATTGACATTAAAATAATTAAAATAAATTTGAAATTAAGAAACTTGTACGTTTTAATTTTAATAGTAGTTCTGTATTGTAAAAAGCCATATAGACTATAAAAGCAAGGATGTAACCTTGAGGCATTAGTGAGACCTCACTTGGAGTATTGTAGCAGGTTTGGGCCCCTTATCTTGGAAAGGATGTGCTGAAACTGGTGAGGGTTCAAAGGAAGTTCATGAAAATGATTCCAGGATTGAAATCATTTGATGGCTCTAGGCCTCTCCTCACTGGAATTCAGAAGAATGGAGGACAGGTGTTGAAAGGCCTCTATAGATTGGATGTGGAGAGAATGCTTCCCATGGTGGGGGAGTCTAAGACCAGAGGATATAGCCTCAGAATAGAGTGGCATCCATTTAGATCAGAGATGAGGAGGAATATTTTTAGCCAGAGGGTGGCGAATCTGTGAAACTCGTTACCACAAGCAGCTGTGGAGGCCAAGTCATTGGGTTTATTTAAGGCAGAGGTTGATAGATTCTTGATTGGTCAGGGCATGAAGGACTATGGGGAGAAGGCAGGAGATTGGGGCTGACAGGAAAATTGGATCAGCCATGATGAAATGGTGGAGCAGACTGGCTGGGCTAATTCTGCACCTATATTGTATGGTCTTCACAGTTCCCTATCAGCAAGGAAATCATTGTGAGCTATAAGTTGAGTTTATTGCAGGATAGATGTACACACAGGTGCAATGTCAAACTTACGTGCAGCAGCATCACAGCAACCTCAAACCACTGACATTATTGACTCTCATCTCCCCTCCGTAATAGGCTGGGAGTAATTAAGCGAGGACAATAATCTTGGCTGAGATTGATGTTCACATCAGATGAAAGAATAATAAAAGCTACACAACTTTTAAATCTTCCTACCTATTGTGATCTCAGTGATTAGTTGCAAATTCAAAACAGCACGATTTCTGATTGGAATTCTTCCCTCAAAATTGACAATTAAGGAAATTAGATATTGTAAGGGTATGTGTACTGATGAATACATAAATATATATTCTCAGCTACTCATTCCGTATGAAATCAATCAAAGCATTATTTTGATCATGAATAATTCATCTTTTGAATGGAGAGTGCATGCATCTCTCTATCACACTGATGAACATTGGGGCTGAGTGCATTTTGTGCAAAAGTATGTTTGCATTAAATTCAAGAAACACACACACAGACAAAATGTGGGAGGAACTCAGCAAGTCAGGCAAAATCTGTGGAGTGGAACAAGCAGTTGATGTTTCGGGCCAAGACTCTTCATCAGGAAATCAGAATCCTGATGAAAGGTCTCGGCCAGATACTTCAACTGTCCTCTAGGACTCACCAGGACGGTGAGCTGTTTACCTGTGCTGCACACTACGTGAACTCTTAATTATACTTTATCAGAATCAGAATCAGGTTTATTATCACCAGCATGTGTTATGAAATTAGTTAACTTAGCAGCAGCAGTTCAATGAAGCAATACATAATCTAGCAGAGGAAAAAAATAAAAAATAATAATAAATAAACAAATAAATCAATTACACATATTGAATAGATTTTTAAAAAAACAGAAATATATTATTAACTTATTTGTAGTAATATTTTGTTTTATGTGCTGTGTGTGATATTCTCTGCACAATGAAGTAATGAAGGCTACCCCAGTAAATATATTTAAGACAAGCTTGGATAGAATTTGGCATAGCAGGGGAGTTGAGGGTTGTGGGGAAAAGGCAGGGAGGTGGAGATGAGTCCATTGCCAGATCAGTCATGATCTTATTGAATAGTGCAGCGGACTTGACGGGCCAGATGGCCGATTCCTGCTCCTATTTCTTATATATATGGTTTGTGGGCACATCATGGTCTGGAAGAATGTTGTTTTGTTTGGTCGTACAGTGCCAAGAAAAAGCATTCACCGCCCTTCAAAGTTTCAACATTTTATTGTTTTACAACATTGAATCATGGTGGATTTAGTTTGGCTGTTTTGACACTGATCAACAGAAAAAGACTCCTTTGTATCAAAGTGAAAACAGATCACCACAAAGTGATCTAAATTAATTACAAATATAAAACACAAAATAATTGATTGCGAAAGTATTCATGACCTTCAAGTCAGTATTTAGTAGATACACATTTGGCACCAATTACAGCCTTGAGTCTGTGTGGATAGGTCTCTATCAGCTTTGCACATTTTCGCCATTCTTCATTACAAAACTGCTCAAGCTCTGTCAGATTGTGTGGGGATCATGAGTGAACAGCCCTTTTCAAGTCCAGCCAAAAATCCTCAGGACATTGGCTTTGTTGTTTTTAAGCTATTCCTGTGCAGCTTTGGCTTTTTTTTTGGTCATTGTCTTGTTGGAAAACAAATCTTCTCCCAAGTCGCAGTTCCCTTGCAGTCTGCATCAGGTTTTCTCAAGAATTTCCCTGTATTTTGCTACATTCGTTTTACCCTCTATCTTCACAAACCTCCCAGGGCTGCTGCAGTGAAGCATCCCACAGCTTGATGCAGCCACCACCGTGCTTCACAGCAGGGATAGTGTGTGGTGTTTGGTTTATGCCAAACATAGCATTTAGTGTGATGGCCAAAAAGTTCAATTTTGGTTTCATCAGGTCGTAGACATTCTCCCAGCTGACTTCAGAGTCTCCCACATGCCTTCTGGCAAACTCTAGTTGAGATTTCATGTGAGTTTTTTCAACAGTGGCTTCCTCTTTGCCACTCTCCCATAACACTACGACTAATGAAGCACGCGGGCAACAGTTGTTGTATGCACAGTCTCTCCCATCTCAGCCACAGAAGCTTGTATTTATAGGTCTCTTGGTGGCCTCCCTCACTCATCCCCTTCTTGCACGGTTGTTCAGTTATTGAGGACAAGCTACTCTAGGCAGATTTACAGCTGTGCCATGTTCTGTCCATTTCTTGATGATTAACAACAGTACTCCAAGAGATAGTCATTGACTTAGATATTTTCTTGTACCCTTCTCCTGACTTGTGCTTTTCAATAACCTCTTCACAGAGTTGCTTGGAGTGTTCTTTTGTCTTCATGGTGTAGTTTTTGCCCGGAAACTGACTCACCAGCAGCTGGACCTTCCAGATTCAGGTGTATTTTTACTACAATCAATTGAAACACCTTGACTGAGCGCAAGTCTCCAAAAACAGATCTCTATTTAACTAATTTTCTGACTTCTAAAACCACTTGGCTGCACCTGTGACAATTTGGTGTTTCATATTAAAGGTGGGTGAATACTTGTGCAATCAATTATTTTGTGTTTTATGTTTATAATTTAGATCACTTTGTAGAGATCAGTGTCAAAAAAAAGCAAAATTAAACCCACTGTGATTCAGTGATGTAAAACAATGAAACATGAAAACTTTGAAGTGGTGGGGTGAATATAGGCATTGTATTTATCAGAATCAGGTTTAACCAGGCAATCTTTTGAAATTTATTATCATAGCAGCAGTAGTACAATGCAATACATAACAATAGCAAAAAAAAATCATGAATTGGAGTAAGCCACACACACAAAATGCTGGAGGAACTCAGCAGGCCAGGCAGCATCTATGGAAACAAGTACAGTTGACTTTTTAGGCTGAAACTCTTGCGCAAGACTGGAGAAAAAAAGATGAGGAGTAGATTTCAAAGGTGGGGGAGGAGGGGTGGGAGAAACACAAGGTGATGGGTGAAACCTGGAGGGAGAGAGTGAAGTAAAGAATTGGGAAGTTGACTGGTGAAAGGCTGGAGAGCTGGAGAAGGGGGAATCTAATCGGAGAGAACTGAAAACCGCGGAAGGGGAGGAGCACTAGAGGGGGGTGATGGGCAGGTAAGGAGATAAGATGAGAGAGGGAAACAGGAATGGGATTGTTGAAGGGGGGTGGCAATTACAGAAGTTCAAGAAATCGATGTTCATTCCATCAGGATGGAGGCATAACGTGTTGCTCCTCCACCCTGAGTGTGGCCTCATCACAGCAGTAGAGCCCCCCCACCCCCCAAGCATTTTGTGCATGTTGGTTTGGATTTCCAGCATCTGCAGATTTTCTCATGTTTGGAGTCTTCTGCTTTTATTTCAGATTTCCATCAGCTGCATTCGTATTTTTCCACCAGCGGTTTCTCCAACTTTGGGTCCTGATTCGGTTCTCCAAGGTCAGCCACGGTAAATCTAAAATGAAACACTGAGCAGTTTGAACAGCCCCGTGGAGAGAGAAATAAGTAAAGTTCAGATACTGGTGAACCAGAGGAAGTTTGATATTGAACACATTTTAACTTGCAGAGATGGAAGGAAGTGGAAAGAACAGAATCACAGAACAAAATGAATCACTCCACCTCAGTGTGGCAACCTGATCTCCACTTTGATCACTTTACATGACCTTGTTTTGGTTTAATTGTATTCCTTCTTGTAAAATTATATATAGCTTATGCTTAATTTATTACTTGTGATGGCTGCTTATGTGCTGGTGTACTGCTGCAAAAATGTTTTCTCACTGAATCTGTGCAAATGTACTTGTGCCTTTAACTGTAAATGCCACTTTGATGTCCCTTTATCTTCCTCTGAACTTCCCCTCCCTCCATCCCTGCCCTCTTATCACACATTCCTCACCCCTGCACCTCGCTCTTTGCCGCATACTAAAATGTTTCTTTGTGATTCTGAGCGTGGACCAGTGTGGGTTACCCCTCTCCAGGGGGAGAGAGAGAGAGAGAGGGTGGGAAAGGCTTTTGATGAAGGGTTTCAGCCCGAAACATCTTCACTACCTCCTCCCATAGATGCTGTCTGGCCTGCTGAGTTCTGCCAGCATTTTGTGTTTTTATAACTTTCTCTGTGTTTTTTTTATTATATAGTTCGGTCTAGTTTTTTGTACTGTGTCATGTAACACCATGGTCCTGAACAACGTTGTCTCACTTTTACTATGTACTGTACCAGCAGTTATGGTCGAAATGACAATAAAAGTGACTTGACTTGACTTGATGGGGGAAGGGAGAGCGAGAGGGGGAGTGGAACAGTGGGAGAGGGGGAGGGGAAAGAGAGGGAAGGGGGAAGAGAGGGAAGGGGAAGAGAGGGAAGGGGAATGGGAGGAGAAGGGGAGGGGAGAGGGAGAGAGCAGGAGAGCAGAACAGTGGGAGAGGGTGAGGGGGAAAGAGAGGGAAGGGGGAAGAGAGGGAAGGGGAGAGAGAGAGAAGTGGAGGGGAGAATAGAGTGGGGGAGAGGAAGGGAGAGAGCAGGAGAGTGAGAGAGGGAAGGGGAAGAAGAGAGTGGAGGAGAGGGAGTGAGAGAGGAAGCGGGGGAGAGAGAGGGTCAGGAGGAGAGATTGAGGAGGAGAGAGGAAGAGAGAGCGAAAGAACGAAGTTAAGAATGAGTTGGAGCTTTCCAAAACACGAGAAGGTAGTTCCACGCCCAGTGTTGTTTAGTCTGTGCTCCGCCCATTGGTGGGTGGGCTGGTAGTAACCGTTTACAAGCAGCCAATGGGATCGGCGGCAGGGTGGGATCTGCGGGGTCTGGGTCTCGGACGGAGAAATTTACAACTCGGAGCGAAGCAGAGTGGGAGTGTGTGCGTTTCAGAGGCTGCAGAGAAACTACTGCTGCGCTCCTGGGTCTCCGGTGTAGAGGTTGGGACGCGTTTGTAGGTCAGTTCTTGGGGTCTAATCATCTCTCTCCCCCCCGCCCCACTCACCCCTCCTCCTCCGGCCCCTTGCCCACAACTCCCACGCCCCGCGGCGTTTTCTTCTCAAACTTTGAGGCATGGTTGCCGGAGAGAGCGCCGAGTCCAGCGATGCCGAGACGGGGATGGGCGGCTCTCCTCCCCGGCTGGGTCTGCGGACCGAACCGGCTTGGTGCAAGACTCCGAGCGGTCACATCAAGCGGCCGATGAACGCGTTCATGGTGTGGTCCCAGATCGAGAGGAGGAAGATCATGGAGCAGTCGCCAGACATGCACAACGCGGAGATCTCCAAGCGCCTGGGAAAGCGCTGGAAAGCCCTGGACGACGGCGAGAAGATCCCATTTATCCGAGAGGCGGAGAGACTCCGGCTTAAACACATGGCCGATTATCCGGACTACAAATATCGACCCAGGAAGAAAGGCAAGGGAAGCGCCATCGCCAAGATGCTGAGCAGGAAGGTGGCATCGGCGAGGAATGGCTTAGCCGGCAAAAAGCAGAGGGCCAGGGGTGCCAAGGGGGCGTGGAAGCCCAAGAGGAGCGGCGCCGTCCGGCCGCTGGCAGAGGACGTGGAGGAGATCGACCCTGCCGGCGGGATGATGGAAATCCGCCTCGCCCACCAGGGTCAACCGAGGAAACCACGGCCGCCCTGGGAAGGGGTCTTCGGCGAAGATCCCGACTACTGCCTGGCATCTGAGCTGCCCGGGGCTGACCCCGCGGTCGCCGACACCGTGAACGGGGAGCGACGGGACGTGAGGGCGTGCGAACGCCCCAGAGAAGCCGCCCGGTCCCCTTCGCCCACCTCCAGCAGATCCGGCTCCTGCTCGCTCGCCTCGTCGTCCTCGTCCGACGAGGAGTTGGAAGACGAGATCCTGAACATTATCGCCAGCGCCAACTTTGAGAGCTTGCCCCTGGACACACTGGACTCTCTGTCGCTGGACAGGGACGCGGACGGTTCCCTCACGAACTCAGCATCACACTTCGAGTTCCCGGACTACTGTACTCCAGAAGTTAACGAGATGATTTCTGGAGACTGGCTTGTCTCCAGCGTTTCGGATCTGGTATTTACCTACTAAATGTCTCTACGGAGATTTTTAAAAAAATAATTTTGCCTTTTTAAAAGAACATAATCCCTCTTAAAACTCACACAAAGCAAAAAATAAGATTTAAACCAGCAATTTCAACGTGCATTTTTCTAGATTTTTGAATCGCATTTTCCTGGATTTTTAAAAACATGTTTAAATCAAATCGCCTCTAAATAACCCCGCCCTTATCCCGGAGTAAATCAAATTGATGCATTTTTTAAATATTCTCTACCTTTTTTTTGTCCACTATACAATAACGCCAGTGCCGTGATCGGGATATCGATAATGCACACACCTGCCTTTTATAGTTGGGCGGTAATTTTTGTTTGTGTGTGTATGTGATATGTAACTCTTAGCTTTGAATGCCGGTCAACAGTTCCAAGGGAGAGAAACAGTTTTACGAAGAACCGTGTGTTTTCGTGGTTTCACGGCGGATTTTTTAAACAGTTTTTTTTAAACTGTGGGTTTAATAATTTTTTTACACACAAAAAAATCTGGAATACTCAGGACAATTTGCACACGTGGGGAAACGAGGACTGACAGCGAGATCCGTCGCTTTGCAAGTTCAAACCGCGGCTTGCAGTGCTTTGCGAGCCAGTGGGCTGGGCACTTTCTTTGAACCTGACCGTCTCCTGGGAATCTGGGTTTGAGATAACATGCATGTCGTGTTTGAGGCCAGCTCGCAGCTGCCTTGATAGTGTTCCGGCGTGGAGAGACTTTCAATTTGCCAGCTGGTTGGATTGACAATCTTGTCTCGGAGCGCGGAGAACCCCGCTGGGTCCTAGCGAGCTCTGTGCCCTCGCCGATCAAACCCTGATGGGACAAGGGCGACGAGAGAGGAGAGTGGAGGAGTGTCTTTAACATACATTTTTTAAAAAAAAATCACAGTTCTTTCTTTTAAAAGAGTTTGTTTTTAGAAACCGTCTTTGTGCTATTGACGCGTTCTATTAGCACAAACCATCCACGTTTCGACTGACTTGTCATTTCACCGTTCTCTTGTGTATATTGTACCTTCGCTGTGTCCGTTGCATTATGCCTCGGATCAGGAAAGCCGGGGGGAGGTTTCATATGAGAACCATGGGCCACTGGGGGCAGACAGAGAGATGGAGCCAGAGTCAGATTCAAAGCACCAAAGGTGTGGGCATAGGTCTTACAGCGTCCAGCGCAGCTTAATCTCCTGGGTCCCTGGGTGGGCTTGGGCACACGGTACGGCTGGTCTAATGAAATCTTATGGAAAGCCAAGAGAATGAAAAGGACCAATCTGGCGTCAATAGAAGAGGTAGGCATCCTGGGGAGGAGTGTGGAGGAGGGGTAAACGACATCATTGGTTGAAGGGGCAGAGGGGGAAGGGTTGAGAAGAGCATTTTTTCCACCCAGACTGGAGGTGTGGATCTCAAACTCCGTACCTGAAAGGGTGATGAAGGCAGAAGCCTTCGCCTCATTTAAACAGTGCAAGTGTTAAGTGTGCACTGACCCTGTGACCAGAGTGGACTTGCACTGGGCATCTTCCAGAGGCATTTGGGCTGAGTGGCTGGCTCCAGTATCCTCAATTGCGTGAAGTCTGCTTGATACTTGATTGGGAAGGTCAGGCTGATGTGCATGTTGGCAGGTGTGTTGGTCTACAATTAAAGGGGTTTGCCAGAGGGTACAGGGGACCATGCTGCCTGTAATCAGAGTGGGGGGGGGGAGGCTGTCACATTCTCACAGATGGGGCCACAGGGACCTAAAGCAACAGAAGGAACTCACTCTCCTAGTCAGACAGCATCTGTGGAGGGAAAATTCAGTCCCTCGGGTTTCTGGTCAGTAACTCTCCCTCCTTGAAATCCTGTCTGCAGAACCCTGTACCCTACATTCCTAATACTAATTTTTACTTTTTTAATGGGGAAAAAAAAGTACAAAGTAGTGATTGAGCATTGTGACATGAATTTCCCCACCCCCACATTTATCATTCAATTTGTCTAGGATGTTTGAAGGCAAGAGAATGGAGGCGAGATTAATTGGGGAATTGTGTTTGTAGATTTTAATATCTTGGTGTTAACGTTCTGACCGTGTTATGCCACGCCTTGTTTGCCACTGTGCATGTTTAGAATGGAGGCAAAAGGGGGGAGGTGCAATGAATGGTCCCCAGTCAATCGAGTGGTAAGCTTGAATTTGAATCTGATAATGCGATACAGTTAACCCTTTGAGAACCTCATTGATTTGAATGACCCTTAAGTTAACAATCAATTTACTGTGAATATGGAATATTTGTGATTCCTCCAGTATCTCTGCAACTGAGCTCCACATGCATATGTCAAGTTTCAGAATGGAAATTGGATTTAATATCACTATCTTATGTGGTGAAAGTTGTCTTGTGGCAGCAGTACATTACAATACATAATAAAAACTATAAATTGTAATAAGAAATGTATATATAAAATAAGTTGTGCAAAAAGAGCAAAAAATAGATTAAAAATTGTTTAATGTCATTTTTCGGGACACAAGTGTAAAGGAGAAGAAAATAATTGTTCAATCCAATGCAGCACAAACAAAACACAGTAAGATAAAGAACACAATAAATAAATACATAATTTCCTTTTTATATACATAGATATATCATAAGTGTCCAGGCAGTGACACTAGGCATAAGGTGACTCTGAGAGGAAATGATAAAATAGTGCTGATGGAGGGGTGGTAGTTAGTGGGTGGAGGTATAGATCAGCCTCACTACTTGGGGGAAGTAACCGTTTTTTGAGTCTGGAGTTCCGACCTCCCTGTTGGAAGTGGCTACGTAGCATCCATGCCATTTAGATCTGTGCTCCGAGCTACTAAAGTGTCCAGGATTGTGTGACGTCTTTGAGCAGCGGTTCCCAACCCAGAGTCCATGGACCTGTGCTTAATGACATTGGTCCATGGCGTTTTTTAAAAAAAGGGTTGGGAACCCCTGTCCTAAAGCTGTTTTGTGAGATTTGTGTTACAACCTTCAACACTCATGATTTGGTGTTCTCAAAGAACGTAGAGACCATTGAGATTTCAGGAAAAAAATTTCACATATTTGATACAGTGGTATAATTCACTTACAGGATGAGAAAGCCACTGCTAGGGTCCGCAATTAAGTCTCATCCCGAAGCTAACAATGGTGTATCTGGACTAATACATTGGTCAGACCAGCTGACAATGGGAGATTCCTTTTCAACATATAATTCTGAAAACTTTTAATTTGAGCTACAATGTATGGAGACACCCTGCCCGCCAACCCCTGATTTAACCCAAGCCCATTAACCTACTGACTGGTATGGCTTTGGACCGCAGCACCCAGGAGGAAATCCAAGCAGTCACGGGGAGAACGTACAAACTCCTTACAGGCAGCGACAGGAATTGAACCCGGGTTGCTGGTACTGTAAAGCATTCTGCCCTTATCTAGAATGACCTGCTGAGAATTTCTAGATACAAGATTCGGCAGATGCTGGAAATTCAAACAACACACACTAAATGCTGGTGGAACACAGCAGGCCAGGCAGCATCTACAGGAGAAGTACTGTTGACGTTTCGGGCTGAGACCCTTCGTCAGGACTAACTGAAAGGAGGAGATACTAAGAGATTTGAAAGCAGGAGGGGGAGGGGGAAATGCGAAATGATAGGAGAAGACCGGAGAGGGTGGGATGAAGCTAAGAGCAGGAAAGGTGATTTCTTTCTTTCTCCCGAGAGCTCCCGTCCCATGATCCTTTCCCTTCTCCAGCTCTGTATAGCTTTCGCCAATCACCTTTCCAGCACTTAGCTTCATCCCACCCCCTATACAAATCTGAATTAACAGGTGAAAATTCTCAATAACACATACAAAATGTTAGAGGAACATAACAGGCCTAACATCAAGGCCTGACAAGTTGACTCTTTATTCCCCTCCATAGATGGTGCCTGATCTGTTGAGTTCCTCTAGCATTTTGTATGTGTTACCCTGAGAATTTCTAATATTTTTCTGTTAATTCTGATTTCTTTCTCTAAAGAAGGGTGTAACTGACTCAAATTATTTTTGCAAAGTCCCAGTGGTTTTGTGGTTATCAGTATGGTGTTGGTTTATTTTGTTAATTAACTGAATTTAAATGCCCCAGGGCAATGGTCCAGCTTTTCTCCCCCACCTGTTCAGCAGAGTAACCACTGTGCCATTGTGGGGAGAAAATGAAAATGCTACAACCTGCTGAATGGCCTAACTGTTAATCAGTGGATCGAGGAGTGTGTGTATTTCAGATTGAGGCTTGCACCATCCTGATGTCGAGTCTGGACCTGAAACATCACTGATTCCTAATCCCCCACAGATGCTGCTCGACATGCTGAGTTCCTAGGCATTTTGTGTGCTGGTCAGTGTTCCACTGAATGTTGGAAACAGCAGATCACGCAGTGAGAGTAACAGACTCCATATTGGCAGTCTGTTTCTCTTTCCGCAGATGCTGCCTGACCTACTGTGTCTTTCTAATATCCCCTGTTTTTAATTTTTTACAATGTTTTTTGACTTTGAACCCTGGTTACTGACTGCCAGCCTATTGATGGATTCGACAGAGTTCCAGCTGGACAATGGAACTTCAGAACAGTTGGCAAAGATACTGGATCAGCACACACAGATACTGCTGTGGGAACTGCGAGCGGTTTCACACTCCGGGCAGTGCCAGCCTCTCATGGTTCCTGAGCAGATCCTATGCAGTCAGGAAGGCTCACCAATGTTTCTACTTTCTGAGGAGGCTGAAGGGAGCTGGACTTTGCACATTCTGTAGAGAGCGTCTTAACAAGTTGCATGGTATAGAAGCTGCCTTCCAGAAGACAGTAGTCAAAACTGCCCAACACATCACTGGCACCAGCCTACACGCCATCAAGGGCATATACACAGAAAGGTGCTGAGAAAAGGCCAGAAATATCATGAAGGATCCCACCCACCTTGCTCATGGACTGTTTGACTGTTTGTCCCACTCACTTTAGGGATGAGGCTACGAAACATCTACGCCAGAACCACTAGACTCAACAGCATTCACTTACCCCAAGCGGTAAGGCTGATCAGCACCTCCAACCACAAACCCACCCCTCCTCACCCTTCTTCTCCCCCCGCTCCCCCCACCAACCACCACTACCTCGTCATTTCCTGTTAGAGTCACCTTAACAACTCACAAAATGCTGGAGGAACTCAGCAGGCCAGGCATCTCTTGTGGAAAAGAGTAAACAGTCCACGCTGCCTGGCCTGCTGAGTTCCTCCAGCATTTTGAGAGTTGCTCGGATTTCCAGCATCTGCAGATTTTCTCTTGTTTGTCAGTCGCCTTATGTACAGACATTCCTGTGCCTAGTGTCACTTTAGACATATAATCAGTCTTTGTACAGTATATAATCTATCTTGTGCATTTTTATTTATTGTGTCTTATTATTATTGGTTTTTTTTGTGGTACAATTATAGAGTAACAATCTCTGTAACAGAGTAACAATTATTGTTTTCCTTTACACTTGTGTACAGGAAATGACAGTAAAGAATCATGAATAAAAAACAAATCTCACATTGACTGAGTAAAACATTGTGCGTTTGAGTTTAGGAAAAACAATCCTTCTGGACCAGGAACTCGTTTCAAAAGAATGAGTGATTTTTTTTGTGCCGAGGGGTTGCTGCCAAGAGATGTTCAGCAATCGAAGGGTTAATGTGAGATCGGGCTGGGGAACCAAAACTACCTCCTCCAGTCTCCATGTGCATTGAGAGATAGTAAGGACATTGTAGTCAGTGTAGATGAACAGAAAGTGAGTTAATGATAGTGCATTATTGTAAATATTTGTCATAGATTTATTTTCAGAGATTTATAACTGTATAATTGGTTAAATTATTAAAATTCTGCCATTTTCTGTTGTCTGTGTAAAGAATGTTTTAATTATGGAAATTAAGTAATTAATATTAAAATGTTTACATCCTTTGTCAGCATGGTTTCCACTGTTGGTCTGCTTTAGCACAGTACCGGTTACCAGCACAAGCCCATACCATTATACACAAAGTGCTGGAGGAACTCAGACCAGACAGCATCTATGGCAAAGGGTAAATGGTCAATGCTTCAGGCGGAAACCTATTATCAGGATTCGACTGAAGCTTCGAGTATTTACTCTTTTCCATCGATGCTGTCTGGCCCGCTGAGTCTCTGGCATTTTGTGTTTGATTTTCAGCTTCTGTGCATTTTGTCTCTCGTTTGTGATCCGGCTGGTTGTTATGCTGTTTCCTGCACTGCACTGGAATAGGACGCAACACGAGCAACACGGTGACATAGCGATTAGCGCCAGCGACCCAGGGTCAGTTCCTGCTGCTCTCTATAAGGAGCTCCCACCTACAGCTAGGTTTCCAAAGACATGCGGGTTGGCGGGTTCATTGGTCACATGGATGTAATTGGGTGTGACAGGTTCATTGGGCCAGGAGCATTTGCTGTATCGAAAGTAAATTTTTAAAAATGGTCACCGTCAATTAAGCTCTCTGGAGGTGCAGACAATGTTGTGATGTGGGCACACAACAGTGTTTGAACACAGCAGGTTTCCACTAAGAGTAGAAGAGATGGCCTGTGTTTTCTCAGTGATGTTGGCAGGGCGGGGTAGGTGAGATTGACTGGGACACAGTGGAGAGCTCCCCCACGCATCTTCAAAATGTTGCCATGTTACCGGGGGCCTTCAGATCAACCTTCATCTGAGTAGTGGCACTTCTCAATGGTGCGGCGCACACTTAGTGTTGTGAAGAAAGGCTCAGCCAGATCTTTTTATTGACTTCTGTGGAATGTCTAAATCGTTCTGAGGTGAGGTGTGCCTCCAGCTGAGCTACCATGAGCATTAATAAACAGTTGGCTGGTTCCGTGGCAATCTGCCAGGCCGATGGGATCAGTCAGTTGGGTAGTCACTGAATATGGAAAGGTTTTCATTTGAGCACGTTGGATCTCAAACCAGCGCTATTTGCAGGAGTTAATATTTTTGGTATTGGTTTGTTAGTGTTTTGTGTACTAAGAAACGGTGAAAAGCCTGTCTGGCATACTATTTATACAGACGAAATCATTGCGCAGTGTGTTGAGGTGGAATAAGGTAAACAAAGTGTAAAGGCTACGGAAAACGTGCAAACGGTAAAGTGCAAGCTAGATTGTGAGGCAAAGAGTCTGTCTTATCGAACAAGAAGTCCTTGCAAGAGTCTGATAACAGTGGGATTGAAGCTGCTCTTGAGCCTGGTGGTACGAGCTTTCTGGCTTTTGTATCTTCTGCCCGACAGGAAAGGGGGTAAAGAGAGAGTGTCTGGGGTAGGTGGGGTCTTTGATTATGCTGACTGCTGTACTGAAGCAGCAGGAAGTATAGACAATGACCATAGAATTGAGGCTGGTTCCTGTGTCCACAACTCTGCAGTTTCTTGCCAAGGGCAGAACAGTTGCCGTACCAAACTGTTACACATCCAGACAGAAGGCTATCTATGGTCCATTCTTAAAAATTGGTAAGAGTTGCATAGAAACGTAGCCGACCGTGTAACCTATTGTAGAAGCTGCCTAGAATTTCCCTAGCGCAGAGCCCTCTATATTTCTAAGCTCCATGTAACTATCTAAGGGTCTCTTGAAAGACTATTGTATCTGCTTCCACCACCACCTCCAGCAGTGCTCTCCAGAGCGGACAGAGATGTGCAGAATTTCTTTAGCCTAATAATGAGTTGGACCAAGACAGCGTATTAGTGATATTCACACCTAAAAACTTGAAGTTCTCAACCCTTAGCCTCAGAATCAGGTTTAATATCACCACGTGTTGCAAAATTTGCTAACTTTGTACAATGCAGCACATAACAGAAAAAGAAACTGAATTACGGTGTGTGTGTGTGTATGACCTGGGGGTCCTTAATGATGGATGCTGCCTTTTTGAGGCATCGCTCCTTCAGATGTCCTGAATACTACAGAGGCTAGCAAATTTGATGTAGACAAATTTGATGTGTACTGTAATCAGTGACCTGCTCCCTTGTTTTATTGAAATGTTGTTGCCACACAGTTTTGAAGAGAACATGCAAACTCTTGCAGTCAATGGTGAGAATTAAAACCAGTCACTGTCCTGGGTGCTGGGGGTCCTTGGTGATGGATGAGTGGTGAGTGATTAAGGAGGGACCTGATGGTCAACTTTGTGCAGGGGATAGCGGTTATATGGAAAGACCTGCCAGGGTAGTGGTTGAGGCAGGTCCAATAACTACCTTTAAAAGACATTTGGATAGGAACGTGGATCAGAGGTGTTGAGAGGGATGTGGGATCACTGCAGACAAACACAGCTTTGTGGTCACCATGGATAAGATGGGCCAAAGGGCCTGTTTGCTGTTTGAATCCTCTTTGAATCTCAGGCAGAGGTTTAGTCATACCTGCAGTATCTTGTTCACCACACTACAAGCTAGATATGAGATTTGCGGAGTTTTACCTGGAAAATGATGATCGGTTTATTATCACCACATGTTCTGAGATGCAGAAATAATTTCAAAGCAAATTTCTTATCAAAGTAGATATATGTTGCCAAATACAGCCTTGTGGGCATTTACAGTAAATCCAAGAATCATTGAAAACCTGCACCCAACAGGGCAGATAAACATCCAATATGCAAAAGACAACAAATTATGCAAATACAAAAGAAATAATAAATAAATAAGCAATAAATATTGAAAACAGATGAAGAGTCCTTGGAAGTGAGTCCATTGGTTGTGGGAACATTTTAATGATGGGGCAAGTGAAGTCATCCCCGCAGGTTCCAGAGCCTGAGTGCTGAGGAGTAATAACTGTTCCTGAAGTTGGTGGTGTGACTCCTGTACCACTTTGCTTATGGCAGCAGCAAGAAGAGAGATGGTGGGGTTCTTCGATAGACGCAGTGTTCCTGTGACAGCTGGAAAGAGCTCAGTGGTGGGGAGGGCATTATCTATGATGGTCTGGGCGGTATCTATTACTCTCTGCAAGATTTTCCATTCCAAGGCGTAGGTGTTTCCATACCAGTCTGTGATGCAGCCAATTAATATATGCTACACTGAACATCTGTAGAAGTTGTCAAAGTTTTAGATGTAGAACTCTTTTGAATACCACCCATACCAATCATTTAATCACATCAGTGCGTTGAAGCAATAGAAGGGGAAATTTGGTTTAAATCTGCCACTGCCTGCAGGCAACTGTGCATTCACCCTGTGCCCCTGTGGGCTTCCTCCAGGTGCTCTGGTTTCCTCCCAAATGCCAAGGGCATACGGGTTGATAGTTCAATTGGTCACTTGGATGTAACTGGGGTTTCTGGGGCTAGAAGGACCTGTTGCTATGCTGTATCTTTAAATAATAAAGAAATAATAAATATTTTCTACCACCAGTACAGGGAGCGGGTCCCAGATATTATCACCACTTTCTGCATGAAAGAACTCCATTCTCAATTCTGCACTCTACATACTGCCAGAATGTTAAAATCCATGTCTGCTATTGGGAAGAACTTCCCTCGGGCTACCTGGCTTGAAATGCATTGAATTTTTGTTATGCAGAAAGAGGATCCTGAACCTAATGTGGAAACATTTATCAGTCATTTATTCCCCCGTCAACATACTTCTGTTTCAGTAGCAACCCGACCAATCTGTACTCCAAATATCTTGCCAGATTATCGGCAATTCATTAACATCTAAGCCCCCCCCCCTCCCGGGGGAGAGTTCCTACTTTCTACCTCCTCTATGATTTCATTATTGAATAGTTCAGCCACATTAATTAGTTATGTTTCAATAGGGATCACACTGAAACCTATCAAATGTTGAAAGGCCTAGATGGAATGATGTTCCCTATAGAGGGGGAATCTAGAACCAGAGGAATTTGTTTAGTCAGAAGGTGGTGAATCTATGGAATTCATTGCCCCATATGGCTGTGGTGGCCAAGTCATTGGGCACATTTAAAGGCTGTGACCAGTGGGGTACCGCAAGGTTCGGTGCTGGGACCGCAGCTGTTTACAATATACATTAATGATTTAGATGAAGGGATTAAAAGTAACATTAGCAAATTTGCTGATGACACAAAGCTGGGCGGCAGTGTGAAATGTCAGGAGGATGTTATGAGAATGCAGGGTGACTTGGACAGATTGGGCAGGGGAGAAAGCAAGGGAACATGGTTAAGGGTGATAATATTGATAGAATGGTGGAGCAGACTCAATGGCCTAATTCTACTCCTATGAATTATGGTCTATGGTCTTACATCCTTTCTTCACATGTCCTTAATTCTTTTAGGGACTTGGCACATTCCCCAGTATTTCTACTGGAGCATTCCTTGAATTTCACTCCACCATTCCCAAATTGCTGTGAGTTCCTTAAAAATTATACAGGACTTAAGGTCTCATTTCTGTTTCCTTTAGAGCTTGAGAAGATCTTAAATGTTGCACTGCTTGTGTGGGGAACAAACGGCTTAGTACCTATTCATACCTGTGTGCTGGCAGCGAGAGAGATGATACAGTTCAATTTGGGCCTTCCAAGGCATAAACCAGACAATACAGTTTTTGAGATGGCTTAATATGATGACAAAATATTTACCAGACAGACTGGAGATGATTGGGCAACTTCCTGACAGTCAAACCATGCCCACAGTTCTGTCAGTGACTGAGGTGACTTTATTATCCAATTTACTGTGCAGCTCCTGTACCTTCCATTCTCTGCATTTATAGACTGAAATCCATCATCAAGGACCTCCACCATCCGGACTATGCTCTCTTCTTACTGCTGCCATTGGGAAGAAGGTGCAAGAGCCTTGGGACTGACATCACCAGGTTCAGGAACAGTTAATACCCCTCACTGAGGGCAGGGTGGAGATATGTTGCTATGTAAGGTGCCTCCTCTCTCTGTCAGCTTGTAGATCATCCTTGGGCAAGGTGTAGCACCTGACTATCCCCCTGATCAAGGTCATATAAAGCAGTGGGGGCAGGTGGTGGATGCTCGTATGAGCAGCTGGTGTATATTGCAAGTCCTGGTTATGCGACCACTGACACCAGGCAGACAGTCTGAAGAGTATTGATAATGGCTGGGGTCACCTGTCTTGTAATTGCAAACCACTTCTGTAGAAAAATTAGCCAAGAACAGTCATGGTTATAGACCATGATCAGCCACATCGTACAGCACAATACATGAGGAAGTCTGTGGATGCTGGAAATCCCCAGAGCAAGACACAAAATGCTGGAGAAACTCAGCAGGTCAGGCAGCAGATATGGAAATGAATAAACAGTCAATGTTTTGGGATGAAACCCTTCTTCATGACTGAGAAGTAAGGGAGAAGATGCCAGAATAAAAAGCTGGGGGGCTAAAAAATACTTTGTAGAGATTTGTGATGTATATGATTATATGATACAATGTCTGAAATACATCTTATGGAAATGTTTGATGATGAACTTCAATAAAAAAATAACAAAAAAAAGCTGGGGGGAGGGGAAAGAGGCTGTCTGGAAGGTGATAGGTGAAGCCAGGCGGGTGGGAAAGGTAAAGGGCTGGAGGGGGAGGAATTTTATAGGAGAAGAGAGTGGAGCAAGGGAGAAACAGAGGGATATGGGGACCCAGGGTAAGTAACAGGCAGATGAGAAGAGGTAAAAGATCAGACTGGGGAATAGAGGATGGAGGCAGGATTTGTTTACCAGAAGGAGAAATTAATATTCATGATATAATGAAGATGATAATCACCCCTCAACTATCAGTCTCCTGAACCAGTGTCGATAACTTCACTCGCCTTAGCACTGAACTGATTCCACAACCTATAGATTCACTTTCAAAGACTCTACATTTCATGTTCTCAGCATTCTTTATTTACTTCCTGTTACTATTATTACCTTTTTTTTGTATTTGCACAGTTTGTCTTCTGCCCATTGGTTGCTTGCCAGTCTCCATAGTATTTCTTTGTTCTACTGTGAATGCCTGCAAGAAAGTGTACCTCAGGGTTGTATATGGTGATACATACTTTGATAATAAATTTACCTTGAATTGGGAGTAATTGCCTCAATATATTCAAGCTGGGGAGGAGAAATTTCAACCTCCTATTCTGACATTTGACCCTCTGGTCCTAGACTTCCCATAACAGAAAACATCCTCTCCATGTCCACTCTATCTTGGCCTTTCAATATCTGATGGGTTTAGTTCGATAGTTTGTCATGGTATTTCTTTGCTCTGCTATGGATGCCTACAAGAAAACAAATCTCAGGGTAGTGTAGGGTGACATGTGTGTACTTCTATTGTAACTTCGCTTTGAACCCAGATCTCTCAAAACCATTCCTACCATGTCCCTGTCCAATTGTCTTTAAGATGTTTTATTTTATTTTTATTTATTTAGAGATGCATCACAGAGTAGGACCTTCCAGCCTAACAAGACGCTCTGCTCCAGCAACCCCAACAAACCTGATTACTCTTAACCTAACCACGGGACAACTTAGAATGACCTACCCGGACATCTTTGGACTGTGGGAGGAAACCGGAGAACACGGAGAAAATCCATGTGTTCCACAGGGAGACTCCTTACAGAAAGGGCACCGGAATTGAAATCCAACCCTTGAGCTGTAATAGCGTTGTGCTAACCTCTAACCTATGGATGCTGTTAGCACAGTCAGCTCAACTATCTCCTCTGGAATGACTGTGACTGATGACTGTAAAATGCCTAAAAGGAAAATGATTCTGTAGGTAGTATATGAATGACATAGAGATGAAAGGTGATGGGTGAAGTCAGGCAGGTGGAAAAGGTAAAGGGCTGGAGAGGGAGGAATCTGATAGCAGGGGAGTGTGGTCAATAGGAAAAGGGGAAGGAGGAGGGGGCTCAAGGGAAAATAATAGGCAGGTGAAAAGAGGTAAAAGGTCAGAATGGGGAACAGAGGAAGGGGGAGGTGAAATTTGTTTATCAGAAGGAGAAATCGTTAGTCATACCATCAGGTTGGAGGCTACCCAGACAGAATATACGGTGTTGCTTCTCCACCTCATCTAGGCACAAGAGGAAGCCGTGGACCAACATGTTGGAACTGGAATTTGACATTGACTTTGACAGCTTGCCTATAACTTTGTGGCTGAAGTCATGATTGCAGTGTTTATCTGATCACATAATCACATTGCAAGAGGTGACCATGCGGCCTAACATGCTCACAACAGCGCAAAAAAAAGAGCTCTGTGTGCTTTTGCTAAAGGTCCACAATTTATTTTAACATTTCAAGCTTTTATCCGATGGACAGCCAGCCCTATCTGGTGGTCTAATACAGGACAAAGCAGTAGCATACAGTGAGTGTAATGCCTTCGAGCACCAACGATTGGGAGATCAGGGTTCAATTCTGGCGAATACCAGCCGTTATCATATTAAGGTGATAGGAGGAAAGTATAGGTGGGATGTCAGATGTAAGTTTTTTTACACAGAGGATGGTATGTGCAGAAGTACAGAGGTAAGCTCTTTACATGGAGAAACAGAAATCTGCAGTTCATTACAGGCCCTTCAGCCCACAATGTTGTGCTGACCATGTAACCTAATCCAGAAACTGCCTAGAATTTCCCTACCGCATAGACTTCTATTTTTCTAAGGTCATTTATTAAAAATCTCAAAGAGGAGGTGTCCCATAACAGATCTCTGAGGCACACCACTGGTCACCGTCCTCCATGCAGAATACAAATCATCTACAACCACTCTTTGCCTTCTGTGGGCAAGCCAATTCTGGATTCACAAAGCAAGGTCTCCTTGGATCCCATGTCTCATTACTTTCTAAATCAGCCTTGCATGGGGAAATTTATCAAATGCCTTGCTGAAATCCATATACGCTACATCCACTGCTCTACCTTCATCAATGTGTTTTGTGACATCCTTCAAGAATTCAATCAGGTTCAATCAGGCCCTCAATAAAGCCATATTGACTTTGCTTAATCAGATTATGTCCTTCCAAATGCTCATAAATTTTGCTTCTCAGGAATATCTTCAACAGCTTGCCCACCACTAAAGTCAGATTCACTGGTCTATAATTTCCTGGGTTATTGCTACTCTCTTTCTTGAACAAAGGAACTATGTTTGCCACCTTCCAATCCTCTGGTACTTCTCCCATCCCTATTGATGATGCAAAGATCATCGCCAAAGGCTCAGCAATCTCCTCCTTTGCTTTCCACAGAGGTCTGGGGTATATCTCATCCAGTCCCAGCCACTTATCTAACTTAATACCTTTCAAAAGCTCCAGCAGATCCTCTTTCTTAATGTCTATATGTTCAAGCTTTTCAGTACATTGTAACTCATCCTCACAGTTGCCTAGGTCCTTTTCACTGGTGAATACTGAAGCAAATTATTCATTAAGTACCAACGCTACCTCCCCTGACTCCATGCCCACGTTTCCACTGTCGCTCCTGATTGGTCCTATTCTCACACGGCTCATTCTCTTGCTCTTCAAATACTTGTAGAATGTCTTGGGATTTTGCTCAATCCTGCTCGCCAAGGCTTTCTTTTGGTCCCTGGTAGCTCTCCTAATTTCATTCTTGAGTTCCGTTCTAGCACCCTTGTTATTTTCTAGAGCTCTAAAAGTACCTAGTTTCTTGAATCTTTCATAAAATTTTCTTCTTAACTGGATTTTCTACATTCTTTGTACACCATGGTTCTTTTACCCTACCACCCTTTCCCTGCCTCAATGGAACATACCTATGCTGAACATTTGTCACATTTCTGCCATGCATTTCCCTGAGAACATCTGCTCCCAATTTATGCTCCCAAGTTCCTGCCTAATAGCATCATAATTCCCCCCACCCCAATTAAATACTTTCCCAAATTGTCTGCTCCTAACCCTCTCCAGCACTATGGTAAAGGAGATGGAGTTGTGATCACTACCTCCAAAATGCTCTGTGAGATCTGACAGCCAAGCAGGTTCATTTCCCAATACCAGATCAATACAGCTTCTCCTCTAGTTTGCTTATCTACATATTGTGTCAGGAAACCTTCCTGAACACACCTAACAAACGCCAACCCATCTGAACCCTTTGTTCTAAGGAGGTGCCAGTCAATATCAGTAAAGTTAAAAACACCCATCACAACAAACCTACAATTATTGCTCTGTTCCCAAATCTGCCTCCCTATCTGCTCCTCGATGTCTCTGTTAGTATTGGAGGGTCTATAAAAAACACCCAGTAGAGTTATTGCCCCCTTCCTGTTTCTGACTTCCACCCACAATGACTCAGTAGACAATCCCTCCACGACTTCCTCCTTTTCTGCAGCCCAGATACTAATCCCTGATTAGCAGTGTCACTCCCCCACCTCTTTTGCCTCCCTCCTTGTCCTTTTTGAAACATCTAAAGCCGGGAACACTCAGCAGCCATTACTGTCCCTGAGTCATCCAAGTCTCGGTAAGTAGTGGTTGCGTCAGAGGCGGTGGTAGAGGCAGATACATTCAAGGTTATTTAGGAAACTATAGGCACATAACAAATCAGATAGGCACATAGATGACAGCAAAATGTTAAGCAACACAAAGTGTTGGAGGAACTCAGCAAGTCAGGTCACATCCATAGAAAAGATCAAATAGTTGATGTTTCAGACTGAGACTTTCCTTCAGAAGAGTTATGTAGAAGGGAATGGTTAGACTGAATTTGGAGTGGGTTAAAAGATCGGCACAATATTGGGAGAAGAGTGGCCCATACTGTGCAGTAATGTTTTATTTTATTTTTTAATTGTTTTTAATGCATTTTCTACAACACTACAGATAAGAAAAAACCCCAAACCAAAATAAAAAAATTAATAGTGCAAAAATAAACATACAATAATAATATAAGACAAAAAAGATAATTGAGAAAGCACCCAAATTGAAGTCATGTAAAGTTAGTATCTTCCCCAAGCCCCACAGCAAAAAAAAACTCCAGACCAACCACAACACAATATAGAGAATATAAATCAGGACATTAGTAATGTTCTAAGTTCTGATTCTATCTGGTGTCTGTAAGGAATTTGTATTTTCTCCCTGTAACTAAGTGGCGTTCTTCCCATATTCTAAAATATGTACAGGATAGGGTTAATAAGTTGTGGATGTGCTATGTTGGCACCAGAAGTATGATGACACTTGTGGGCTGCCTCCCAACACGTCCTCGGACCATGCTGGTCTCAACAAAAATGACACATTTTACTCTATATTTTGATTTTCAAGGTACATACAACAAATAAAGCTCATCTTTGTCTTGCTGGCTGGCTGTGGAGAAGAAAATTCCATCAAATACCACCCCACCCCCTGCCAGTTACTCCCACACCTCACTCCTGCACACTGCCCGGCCAAGGACACCATGGCAAATGTTGATCAGGGGTCAGCCTCAGAATACAAGGACGTCCCTTTAGAACAGAGGTGAGGAGGAATTTTGTTTAGCTAGACGGTGGTGGATCTGTGGATTCATTGCCATGGACGGCTGTGGAGAGGAGTCAAGGGGTATATTTAAAGTGGAGGTTGACAGGTTCCTGATTAGTAAGGATGTCCAAGATTATGAGGAGAAGGCAGAAGAATATGGAGTTGAGAAGGATAATAAATCAACCGTGATGGAATTTCAGAGCAGTCTCGATGGGCTGAATGGCCTAATACTGCTCCTATATCTTATGGTCTAGGTAGGAGGTACAGGAGCCTGAAGACACCCGCACATTTTAGAAGCAGTTTCTTCCTCTCTGCCATCAAATTTCTGAATAGTCCATGAATCCATGACGACCACCTCACTATTTTGTGGCATTTGGGAGTTCGAGGAGATTTGGTATGTATATCACTCACAAATGTCTATAGGTATACCATGTAGAGAACTCTAACCAGTTGCATCACTGTCTGGTATGGAGGAATCGTAAAAAGCTGCAGCAAGTTGTGAACTCAGCTAGCTCAGTCACAGGCACTAGCCTCCCAGCGTTGAGGACATCTTCAAATGGTGGTGCTTCAAAAGGGTGGCATCCATCATTTAGGATGCCCATCACCCAGGAGATGCCCTCTTCTCATTGCTATCATCAGCAAGGAGGCAGAGGAGCCTGAAGATGCACACTCAACATTTTAGGAACATTTTCTTACCCACAACACCCCTCCTTACTGTTGCTTCAACACTTTATATTTTAAACTTCATTTCAAAGTGCTACCCAGGTGAGATAGTTCAAGGTGGGGCGGGGCTGTGTTTGCTCAAAGGCGACCTGGTGGTGGCAAGGCCCTTTGATCCTGAAGAAGGGTCTCAACCCGAAACGTTGACTGTTTATTCATTTCCAGAGATGCTGCCTGACCTGCTGAGTTCCTCCAGCACTTTGTGTGTGTTGCTCTGAATTTCCAGCAGCTACAGACCTACTTGTGTTTATGATTTGAGCCTCTTTGGAATGCCCTGATAGGGATGTGAAAGTTGCTATTCAAATGCTGTCTTTTTATTTTTAGTGATATGCAAATGATTCTGAGCAGCTAGTCAAGAAAATACAGATCTTTCCCAAAACCGTTAGGGTTGTGAGTCCAATTTGTACCACAGAATCAGAATCAAGTTTATTATCACTGACTTAGGCATGTGAAATTTGTTGTGAGGCAGCAGTACAGTGCAAAAACATAAAAATATCTAAAAATTACAAATGTCAGTAATTAGTGCAAAAGAAGGAATAATAAGACAGTAACAAGCACAAAATGATGGAGGAAATCAGCAGGCCAGGCAGCATCTATGGAAATGAATAAACAGTCGACCCTTCTTCAGTATGGTGATAAGATAGTGTTCATGCGTCCATGGGCCATTTAGAAATTTGATGGAGGAGACAGAGTGGGACTTCAGACTCTTGTACCTCCTCCCTGATGGCAGGAATGGGCAGAGAGCGGGTCCCAGATGGTGGGAGTCTTTTGTATGCTGCCTCCTTGAGGCAATAGTTCTTGAAGATGTCACTGATGGAGGGGAGGTTTGTGCCCGTGGTGGAGCTAGCTGAGTCTATAACCCCCAGATTTTTGTAGAAATCTGCTAGATGTACGTTTAAGTGGCTCTTCCATAGGCTCATGAATGTGCAGAGATTGAAGGGATGTGGACATTGTGTAGGCAGAAGGGATTAGTTTAGTTAGGCATTTAACTAGTGGTTTAGTTAGTCTGGCACTGACACCGTGGGCTGAAGGGCCCGTTGCTGTGCTGTACTGATCTTTGTCCTGTGTTCTAGATCAGCTATGACCATAATGAAGGGTGGGACAGGCCTGTGGGCTGAATGGGAGGACTGGGAGAAATTCAGAGACCAGCAGAGGAGGACAAAGGGCTTAATTAAAAAAGGGAAAAAAGATTATGAGAGAAAGCTGGCACGGAACTTAAAACTGTCTGTAAAAGCTTTTATGGATATGTGAAAAGAAAAAGATTGGTCAAGACAAATGTAGGTCCCTTACAGTCAGAAACAGGTGAATTGATCATAGGGAACAAAGACATGGTAGACCAATTGAATAACTACTTTGGTTCTGTCTTCACTAAGGAGGACATAAATAATCTTCCGGAAATAGTAAGGGACCGAGGGTCTAGTGAGATGGAGGAACTGAGGGAAATACATGTTAGTAGGGAAGTGGTGTTAAGTAAATTGAAGGGATTAAAGGCAGATAAATCCCCAGAGCCAGATGGTCTGCATCCCAGAGTGCTTAAGGAAGTAGTCCAAGAAATAGTGGATGCATTAGTGATAATTTTTCCAAACTCCTTAGATTCTGGATTAGTTCCTGAGGATTGGAGGGTGGCTAATGTAACCCCACTTTTCAAAAAAAGGAGGGAGAGAAAAACCGGGGAATTATAGACCGGTGAGTCTGACATTGGTGGTGGGGAAAATGCTAGAGTCGGTTATCAAAGATGTGATAACAGCACATTTGGAAAGAGGTGAAATCATCGGACAAAGTCAGCATGGATTTGTGAAAGGAAAATCATGTTTGACGAATCTTATAGAATTTTTTGAAGATGTAACAAGTAGAGTGGATAGGGGAGAGCCAGTGGATGTGGTATATTTAGATTTTCAAAAGGCTTTTGACAAGGTCCCACACAGGAGGTTAGTGTGCAAACTTAAAGCACATGGTATTGGGGGTATGGTATTGATGTGGATAGAGAATTGGTTGGCAGACAGGAAGCAAAGAGTAGGAGTAAACGGGACCTTTTTAGAATGGCAGGCAGTGACTAGTGGAGTACTGCAAGGCTCATTGGCTATATTTAAGAGGAAGTTAGATATGGCCCTTGTGGCCAAAGGGATCAGGGAGTATGGAGAGAAAGCAGATACAGGGTTCTGAGTTGGATGATCAGCCATGACCATACTGAATGGCGGTGCAGGCTTGAAGGGCCGAATGGCCTACTCCTGCACCTATTTTCTATGTGTCTATGAATGGCTTACTCCCTCTCCTGTTCCTGTGTTTAGCAGAAGTTCGTGGGGATAACTTCCAAGTAATTGGCGGAAGGATGAGAGTTGAGGGGGAGGGCTTTAGTTTCCCCCAGAAACATCCGGAAGGTTTGGATTTCAGAGCCTAAAGAGACATTGGAGGTAGAACCCTTCCCACAGGTAACGAGTACCAGAATGAGTATTCGATGTGCCCATCAGACTGGATGTTGAGCAAGGTTGTGGAATTAGGCAGATAGATCTTAACTTTTAAATATTAGTAGAACTTTTTTTGTCACAGGCATATTGAAACGTGTCATTTTGCGTCAATGACTGACAAAAGGTTTCTTCGCAGAGTCTGAAGATGTGCTGGGGAGGTTGAATGGTCATTGTAAATTGGTCCATGGTTAGTTTAGGGTTAAATCGGGGGGGGCGGGGGTTGCTGGGCAGCGGGGCTTAAAGGGCCTGAAGAGCCTACTCCTGGCCGTATCACCAATAAACAGCCTGAGGGTTGTGCTGGGGACAACCCACACAGGCCACCATACTTCAATGTACATTGAAACACACAGTGAAATGCATTGTTTGTGTTAATGGACAACACAGTCTGAAGATGAGCTGGGGGCAGTCAGCGACTGTTGCCACACTTCTGGTGCTAGCAGAGCATGCCCACAACTCGCTAACCCTAACCTGTAGTTTTTCGGAAAGTGTGAGGAAACCGATGCATTCAGAAGAAACCTATGTGGTCATAGGGAGGACGTTCAAACTCAGCAGCAGGAATCGAGCCCCTATCGGTAATCGCTGGTGCTGTAAGTCAATCACACTAAATGGCCCTCTCTGTACTGTAGATTTCTCAATTGCTCAACCCACAATGTTCTCTTTCTTCACCTTTTATTGTTTTTTTTCTCGGTGAATCACTGCTCTGACTTCAAAAGATGACGACAATATTTCCATAACCAGATAAGAACAGGTTAAAGTTAAGACAATTGACAAATAAGTGCATGTTTAGGAAATCAGTTGATTCTGAAGCTCTTAGAAACATTGCTTTCCCCACTGACCATCTAACATGTGGCTTTTTCAGACAACATCACTAAGCATTTTTTTTCCCAGAGAAGGGTAAAACTGAATATTTGCCCGTGCTGTGGGTTTTACCCTTGTGTGATTGCTGGGATGAAGTCTCATTTCAGAAAAATACACTCAATACCTTCTGAACCTAGTAATATCTGCTCATGGTCTTCTGTTGCTGCAGCTCATTTGCTGCAGGGTTCGACATGTTGTGCATTCAGAGATGCTCTTCTGCACACCACTGATGTAACACGTGGTTATTTGAGTTACTCTCGCCTTCCTGTCAGCTCGAACCAGTCTGGCCATTCTCTGACCTCTTCATCCACAGAACTGCCACTCGCTGGCTGTTTTCTGTCTTTACACCATTCTCAGTAAACACTGGAGACTGGTGTGCATGAAAATCCCAGAAGATCAGCAGTTTCTGAGATACTCAAACCTCTCCATCTAGCGTCAACAATCACTCCACGATCAAAGTCACTTAGATCACATTCAGACCATAAGACATAGGAGCAGAGTTAGACCATTTGACCTATAGGGTCTGCCCTGCCAATCCATCATGGTTGATTTATTACTTCTCTCAACCCCATTCTCCTGCCTTCTCCCTATAACCTTTGACACCCTTACTAATCAAGAACCTATCATGATGGCTGGTTCTTCGCTTGCGAAGATCAGAAGGGAAGAAGAATCCTCAGGAGTGACGACACGATCGCAGGTGACCATAGAGGCCAATCCTAGATCTGCAGACTCTGGTGTGGTAGGGCCACGTGAACAGCTGGGATGTGGGCACTTGTGTAGTAGGAACCTTCCTGATTCTCCTCTTCAGCAGTCCCTCTTCTGGACTCCTCAAAATTCCTGGCTGCTCTGTGGGGCGGTGTTCTCCTGCAGCCTCTGCCACAAGCCACCTGCTCGACATTTGCTTGAGAGAGCTGCTGCTTATATTGGTCTTTGTACCTCTTGCACGGGGCACCATGATCTCTCTTGCCCTGAAGGAGTTCTCCATAGCGTTGTCCATGCGAGACACATGGCCTGGCCAGTGGATCTGCCTGAGCAGCAAAGCTGAGCCTTCTGCAGGCCCTTGTTGTTGGAGACACGATCCTGCCAAGATGGAGTGGGGGCAGTGCTCAAGCAACTGGATTTGCTTGCGGTACAAGAGCCAGACTTTGGGGCCGTAGAGCAGCGCAGTGACCACGGCAGCCCTGTACACCTGGATTTTTCTTGGCAGACAGCTGGTGGTTCTTCCACACACGCCTCTGGAGGCTCCCAAAGATGCTGCTAACTCTGGCGAGTCGGTTGTCAACGTCCATTACTACTGTAGTGTCGTTGGAGATGACGCTGCCCAGGTAGGCGAACAGCACAACCGTGGTGAGAAGGTGCTCATCAATGATGATCTGAGGGGTCTTCTAGTGGAGGATCATTGTTTTCCTCAGACTAGCCGTTAACCCGGAAGCCCTTGCAGCCTCGATGAACTGAGTGAACTGTAGCACGTCCTCTGTGTGCATGAGAAGAACGCGGTTGTCTGAATTTAGCAGCTCGAGAACGTGCTCATGCATAGTTTTTGTTTTGGATGAGAAGGTGGTGGAGGTTTAAGATATTTCTGTTTGTGCGGAACTGAATGTAGATGCTCTCTGAGGTGGTCTCTTTCGCTTTTTGTAATATCATGCTGAAAAAGATAGCAAAGAGTGTCGGTGCCAATGCACAGCCCTGTTTCAGGTCGGTACTGATGGGGAACGGGGCAGACGGGTCACTGTTGTATTTAACCTGGCTTTCACGGAGCTGCTGCAAGATGGCGAGGAATTTCAGGGAACAGCCGAGCTTCGATAGAATCTTCCAGAGAATGTCATGGCTGACCGTCCAAGGCCTTGGTCAGGTCAACAAATGCCATGTACAGTCCCATGTTCTGTTCACAACCCTTCCCCTGTGTCTGGCACAGGACGAAGATCGTGTCAGATGTGCCTCTGTTCACTCTGAATCCGCACTAATCTCTGTGTCTTCGGCAATGGTAGGGATGGATCTATATAAGAGAATTCTGGTGAGGATTTTCCTAGCGGTGGGCAACAGGGTAGCACCTCTGTAGTTGAAACAATCCAATGGCTCCCCTTTGTTCTTGAACAGGGAGACAATTACAGTGACACGAAGGTCATTTGGGACTGAACCTTTCTCCTAACAGAGTGTGAAACTCCACTTTAATTATACCCCATGACATGGCCTCCACAGTCGTCTGTGGCAACTAATTCCACAGATACACCACCCTTTGCCTAAAGAAATTCCTCCCTATCTCTGTTTTGAAGAGAAGTCCGTCTATATTGTGGGTGTGCCCTCTGATCCTAGACTCCCTCTCTATCGGAAAGATCCTCTTCATGTCCACTCTGTCTAGGTCTTTCAATATTCCATAGATTTCAATGAGATCCTCCCTCATTTCTCTAACATTGGTTGCTTGTCAGTGTTTGTGTGTAGATTTTAATTGATTCTATTGTATTTCTTTGTATCTACTGCAAATGCCTACAAGAAAATAAATCTCAGGATAGTATATGGTGACATATGTGTACCTTGATATTAAATCCACCTTGAACTTTGAACTTCCAGTGCTCGACAGAGCAATGCAGTATTTGAAAAGGAATGGACATTCTTCAAAGAAAGGAAGATGAAGAGAAATTGCCCTGCATGTTGCGTTTCTACGTACTGTATGTATTTAATGATACAGTACGGTAAGAGGCCCTTCCGGCTGAATGAGTCTGTGCTGGCCAATTACACCCATGTGACCAATTAACTGGTACGTCTGTGGACTTTGGGAGGAAACCAGGACACCTGGAGGAAACCCACACAGTCACGGGAAGAATGTACAGGCAGTGGCGGAAATTGTACCTTGATTACTGGTGTCATAAAGCATTATGCTACTGTGCTGTCCAGACCGATGAGAATCAGAATCAAATTCAGGTTTGTTACCTTTTACCCATGTCGGGGAATTCGATGTTTTGTGGCAGCAGTAAGAAAGAAGTTATAAAAATACTGTAAATGACAAAATGAATAAATAGTGCAAAAATAAAGGAACAAGGAGGTAGTAACCATGGGTTCATCCTCCAAAAGGAACACAACCTTGTCATAGGGTTTGGAAGCTTACGTGCTATGTTGGTTCAAGTCAGAACTTAATGCTTTGGCCCTGGGTAGGGTCACCCATGCCAAAGAGGTCAAAGGGTAGAGGCCAGACTAAGAGTGGTCCATTGGTCCACCAGGTTCGGGGGTTCAGCTCAGGGCTAACAACCCTGACTGTCAAAAACAAAACTGTTGCACAAACAGCAATGAAGAATCCTTTGACATCTGGGTGGTGTTCCTGAGTCTCCACCCGGAACAGCAGTGAAAACTGAGCTACTGACACGATGAAGGGAGACCGCCGGAGATGGAGGACCTTCACTGCTGCCCTAAACACCAACAGCATAACGGGCAGTAAGTCAGTAGTCATGGGTTCCTGGACCTGGATTCAAGTTTATTTATCACGTGTACATTGAAATGTACTGTGAGAGCCATCATTTGTGTTAACAGCCAACACCCCCTCCCCCCAAAGGTGCGCTGGGGGCAGCCCGCAAGTGTCACCACACATTCTGGTGCCAACATAGCGTGCCCAGAATGCTTGGCAGAGCAAAGCAGAACACGACAGACAACAAAATAACATGAGCAAAACGAGCCCAGTTCCTCCATCCCACCAGCGCACACAGACACAGGACGGGCCTTCAGACTTCAGCAGTCTGGGGTTTGCAGATACTGGGCTTAGGCTTCTCCAGCGGACTTGCAGAGATTCGCAGGCGTGGCTTCAGCCAGCAGGAGTCGACGTCTGGACCTACTTCACCTCGGTGATGCTCGTTGAAGGATAGCACTCCACCCCCACCGCATTTCTTTGAAATAGTGGCATGGGATTATTGTGGGCTGCTTGCAAGAGTAAAAAGGCCTGGATTGTATGTTGTTAATCAGGAGATATCATAGCATTCTCTCAGCACTACACTGGAAGTTTCAGCCTAAATATTTGCCCTTGAACTGGGCCTGTAATCCACGATAGTCTGAATCAGGGCTGAGGGTGATACCACAGACATATCAGACACTCATTCTACCAGCTGTTTCAGGGCTGCGATGGGGTCATGGGAAGAAACCCCAGAGTACTCCGGACATGGTGAGCTGTTAGCGACAGGCACCGTTTGTGTCTGAGAATCCACGACTCCCGTTCTGCTGTGATGTGAAGCATAGGAAATTAAAACAAATTCTTCCTCAAGGTCAAAAATGTGCTTTTCAGATTCAAAACCACAAAAATTTAGCAATCGTCCGATATAGTGGTTCACACAGCTTTCAGCTGCTTTCCAAAATACACGGCATTTCTTCCAAAGAATTCTGTATTCAACCTTTCCTTCATTTCAGTGTCTCTCCTCTCCCCTCCCCTCCCCTCCCCCCTCTCCCCTCTCCTCTCCTGACACACGTGCTCCTACATGCACATAAGTACTCAGACACACACACACACACACACACTCACATATACATACCAACACAAACACAGGCTTTCATATACCTGCATGTATTTATGTGTACCACGTACAGGTTCATACTCAAGAATCTTGTTCAGTATAGACCCATTGGGCCAAAGAGCCCTTTTCCATGTTGTATAACTCTATGAATCTAAGCATCTTTGTACAGTACAAGTTATCTCAAATGGACACACACTTGCACATAGGTCTCCACACTGGTAAAATGACAAATTTATACATGCTCTTAGATTGCACATACACGCAGAAAGCCATGCATGTACGCACATATATAAGCTCATGTACACGCATACACACACATATACATGTAAACACGTGGTGATATGCACACACATTAACATATAAGTCCACATATCTATACTAACATTTCTGATTAATACTAGGGTGGAAATGAGCATGCTTTCCTGGTTCCCAGCTCTGTCCTGGTGAAGTAATCAGGTCGCGATTTTGATGGAGATATGAGGCCTTTTCCTGTTCTTGATATCTAGCAGCCCAGCAGGTCAATTTGAGATCATGTCAGTAGGTCATTTCCAAGCACCTGAGAGGGCCTGCCATGCAATAGATGATTGAAGGTAATACAAAATATTAGTTTTATTTGTCACGCGTACTCTAAAACACCGAAACATACGTAATTTGTGTCACTGACCAACAGTCTAAGGATGTCCTGAAGGCAGCCCGTGAGTTTTGCCATGTTTCTGGTGACAATAGCATGCCCACAACTCACTAACCCTAACCGAGTACATCTTCGGAACGTGGGAGGAAACCAGAGTACCCAAAGGAAATCTACATGGTCACGGTGAGAACATACAAACTCGTTACAACAGCCAGAATTGAACAATGATCATTAGCACTGTAAAGTATTACACCAGCCGCCACACTACCATGTTACCCCGTTCGCTCACCTTCCCGTTGTTAGGAAAGGAACTTCCTTTCTAAACACCAATCATGTTTTCAGCTCAAACCTAGAGTAGAATCCTCCAGGAGGACCACAACCTCGTTGCAGAGGCTTGCATGCCTCAATGAACCGGAGAGCTATGTTGGCTGGAGTCAGGGCCTTGAGCTTTGATTCTTGGTAGGGTCACCCATGCAAAATAGGTCAGAGGGTAGAGGCCATGCTAAGAGTGGTTCACCAGTTCCCCAGGTTCAGGGGTTCAGCTCAGGGCTAACAACCCCGATGGTAAAGCAAAATTGTTATGGAAACAGCAATGAAGGATCTTATACATATGTGCGATGGTATTGGCCAAGGAGAGACAGATGGGGGAACTGCAATGCTGTCGTAAACACCAGGGGCTTAACAGGTAGCAAGTAACAAGAATAGAATAGCAGTGAAGCGTAATCCCTATTGGTGAAAATGTGGTAGCTAATTTACTCACAGTGAGTTCCTCCCAACAGCTTTGTAGTATTGATATTAGTTGGGTAAATATTGCTGGGACGCTAGGAACATCTTCAAAGTAACGTAACGGGATTTGACTACATGCACCTAAGAGAAGAGATGGGGCTCTGTTTAAAATCACAGCAACATGTACAGATGCACCATGGAGAATGTTCTAACTGGCTGCGACACTGTCTGGTATGGGGTGGGGGGAAAGTGGGTTGGCAACTGCACAGGATCACAATAAGTTGCGTAGAGCTGTAAACTCAGTCAGCTCCATCGTGGGCACCAGCCTCTGTAGTATCTAGGACATCTAAAAGGAGCAATGCCTCAAAAAAGGAGGTGTACATCGTTAAGGACCCTCACCACCCAGGACATGCCTTCTTCTTATTGCTGCCCTCAAGGAGGAGGTACACAGGAACCGGAAGGCACACACTGAAGAATTCAGGAACAGCTTCTTCCCCTCTGCCATCCAGTCGCTGAATGGAAATTGAACCATGAACAACACCCCACTACCTTTCTATTTTTTGCATTACTTAATTAAACATATATCTATATCTATATATTCATATATATATATATAAAATACAATGTATATACATAATGTATATTTATTGTAATTCACATTTTTCTGTCTTTTACACGGTACTGCTACTGCAAAGTTAACAAATTGCATGAGAAATGCCAGCCATATTAAACACGATTGGGATATTGGCACATCCAAAGTCTACCGCTCCCCCAGTCGGAGCATCAGCCAAGATTACACATTGAAGTCTACAGTCGGAGACACCAATGCACAACATCCCAACTCAGTGATAAACGGATTACCCAGTGAGTCACAACAGCTCCGATTCAGTACTGATCCAAATTATTCCATCTCAGCCAGGGGATCTGGGTAAGCAAACACAGATAACTCATTCTAATTTTATTTAATTTATATTATTTTACTTTTTTCTCTGCTCAAGCTGGTAAAGCCTGGGGTACAATCAGAGCCAAACACACTCATTTCCTAAGTGCTAGGAACTTCTCACCTATTCTAGTGGTCTTTAGTATTGTGGCTTTCTGAAGATTTACGTATGTATTATTATTATAAGAGCAAGTCCTGAGAAGGTTCGTGAGAATGAAAAGGGTTAACATATGAGGAGTGTTTGAAGCTCTGAGCCTGTATTCACTGGAGTTTAGGAGAATGGGAGGGGGAGCTCATTGAAGCCTATCAAATATTGAAAGACCTCAATAGAATGGATGGGGGGGGGGCCATTCAGCCCATCAAGTCTGCTCTACCATTCCATCATATCTGGTCCTGGAACCCAATCAACCCCATACTCATCCCTTCTTGCCATAACTTTGGATGCCCTGACCAATCAAGAAACTATCAACTTTTGCTTTAAATATATCCATGGTCTTGGCCTCCACCACAGTCTGTGGCAGAGCATTCTACAGATTCACTACTCTCTGACTAAAAACATTCCTCCTTACCTCTGTTCTAAAAGGTCACCCCTCAATTTTGAGGCTGCGCCCTCTGATTCTGGATACCCCACCATCAGAAACATCCTCTCCAAGTCCACCTTATCTAGTCCCTTCAACATTTGGTAAGGTTCAATGAAATCCCCCTGAATTCTTCAAAATTCCAGTGAGGACAGGCCCAAAGCTGCCAAATGCACCCCAGATGTTAACCTCTTCATTCCCAGAATCATCCTTGTCAACCTTCTCTGGACTCTCTACAAAGACAACACAACCTTTCTGAGAGAAGAGTTCCAAACTGTTGACAATACTCCAAGTGCAGTCTGACTAGTGTCTTATAAAGGCTCAGCATTATCTCCTTGCTTTTATATTCTATTTCCCTTGAAAGAAATGCCAAAATTACATTTTCCTTCTTTACCATAGACTCAACTTGTAAGTTAACCTTCTGGGAGTCTTACACGAGGACTCCAAAGTCTCTCTGCATCTCTGATGTTTGAACCTTCACCCCATTTATATAATAGCCCGCAGTATTGTTCCTTTTACCAAAATGCATTATCATACATTTCCCAACACTGTATTCTATCTGCCACCTTGTTGCCCGTTCTCACAATTTGTCAAAGTCCTGCTGCAATCGCATTGCTTCCTCAGAACTACCTACCCCTCCACCTATCTTTATATCATCCTTAAACTTTACCACAAAGCCATCAATTCCATTGTCCAAATCATTGACAATGTGAAAAGTAGTGATCCCAATACTGACCCCTGAGGAACATCACTCATCATTGGCAGCCAACCAGAAAAGCCCCCCTTTATTCCCACTCGCTGCCTCCTGCCTGTCAGACATTCTTCTAACCATGCCAGTATCTCTTCTGTAATGCCATTGGATTTTATCTTGTTGAAGAGCCTCATGTGTGGCACCTTATCAAATGCCTCTGAAAATCCAAGTAAATTACATCCACTGCCTCTCCTCATCCTTGCACATTTTACTTTGTATAGCAATGGCATTCACTCTGGCTCCCTGACATTCACGGGCCTCTGGCACATTGCTAGTGTCTTCCACAGCGAAGATTGATACAAGGTACTTATTAAGCTCATCCACCATTTCTTTACCCTGCAAGGATATTGGTCCCCTTTGGATTCAAGGGTAACCCATCCCTTTGTACACCCCCAGGAGAGGTCTCACTGATCCAGAAATCTGAATCCCTGACCCCACTCCAATTCTTCAGCCACGTATTTATTCTCCACCTAGTTCTATTCCTATCCTCATTGACGTGTGGCACAGGCAGCAATCCCAAGGTTACTACTCTTGAGGTCCTGCTTCTCAACTTCCATCCTAACTCCCTGTATTCATTTTTTCCGGATCTCCTCCCTTTTTCTATCTATGTCATTGGTACCAATAGGTACCACAATGTCTGACTACTCGCTGACCCTTTTCAGGATATTGTGGACACATTCAGAAACATTGCAGACCCTGGCACCTGGGAAGCAAACTACCATCCGTGTTTCCTTTTTCCATCACAGAATCGCCTATCTGACCCCCTAACTATAGAGCCCCCTTTTACTGCTGCCGTCCTCTTCAGCTCCTGAGCCACAGGAGCAGACTCAGTTTCAGAGGCATGGCCACTGTTGCTTCCCCCAGGTAGGTCGTTTCCCTTCCCCCTCCCCCCACCAACAGTACTCTAAACATTGTTGGGGAGCCACAAGGGTGCTCTCCACAATCTGATGTTTTCCCTTCCCTCTCTTGACAGTCTCCTGTAGCCTTGGGGTAACCACCTCCCGGTAGCTCCGGTCTATCACCTCCTCACTTTCCCTAACAATCCAAAAGTCATCGATCTGCAGCTCCAGTCCTCTAACGTGGTCTCTGAGGAGCTGCAACTCGATGCACCTCATGAGATGTGGTCATCAGGGAGGCTGGAACTCTCCCGGAAAACCCACACCAGACAGCCAAAACAGAACACTGACACTGCAAGCATACCCCCTATTATTTCAAGAGTTGAATAAGAAAAAGAAATAAGAAATAAATTTGCCTATTTAACTTGTCTCCGCCTGTTCTTGCCGAAGCCTGTTGAGTCAAAGCCTTACCACTCTGACTCAAACCACTCTGCTAGGTGGCACTTCCCTTTTATGGAGACTGGGTTTTTTCATGCTCTGCTCTGGGCATGCACAGGAGCATTCCTACTGCATCTGTGCTGCTATCCAATCAAAAGACTTACAATGGCTGCTTTTCAAGCTCCAATCATGATTTGAGTGAGAACGCATCTGCGTCAACAACCTGATCACAAACATTTGCTGCCTTGCAGCTGTACCAACTCATGGGGAAGGCTTCAGGACTAAACCCTGAGGAAAAATCTCGAGCTGGAATACCTAAAGCATTCCCACGTTGAGTTCAACGTGAATGTTTTATATAGTGGGTGAGTCTAGGACCAGAGATGAAACCTCAGAATACAAAGATATCCATTTAGAACAGAGATGAGGGATTTCTTTAGCCAGAGTGTGGTAAATCTGTGGAGTTCTTTGCCATAGACGGCTGAGGAGGTCAAGTCATTGGGTATGTTTAAAGCGGAGGTTGATAGGTTCTTGATCAGTAAGGGAAAAACTACAGGGAGAAGACAGGAGAATGGAGTTGAAAGAGATAATAAATCAGCCATGATAAAATGGACAAGCAGACTTGATGGGCCAAATGGCCTATTTCTGCTCCTATGCTGAATGATCCTATGGTACTATTAATATTATTATTCATGCAAGACAAGATGAATAGCCTGGCCTGACATGGAAGATCCTAGGAGGTTGTCCAAAGACGAACTGAAGAACATGAACAACAGTAGCAGGAATGGGACAAAGGTATTAGGACAGGTACTTGGATAGAGAAGATTCAAGATTCAAGATTCAAGATCCAAGTTTATTTATCACATGTACATCGAAACATATAGTGAAATGCATTACTTGTATTAGCAACCAGTATGTCCTAAGGATGTGCTGGGGTCAGCCCACCAGTGCCGTGACGCATTCCAGCGGCCCCTTACCAAGCCCACACTGTGTGGCAGAACAACACAAAGCACAACAAGCAGCAAAGCAAAGGCCCTTTCCTTCCTCCCTTCAGCACATATACAGTCCTCTAAACCCAAGGCAGGCCATCAGGTTTAGAGTGAAATGCTGGGTAAGTATTTTGGCCAGCATGAGAAAGCTGGGCTGAATGGCCTGTTTCTGGGTTGTAGGCCTCCGTTAGTCTCGGTAGACCATGGATTTGTAACTTGGGAAGTTTCCAGGGCGCAAGCCTGGGCAAGGTTTTTTTGTATGGACGACCGGCAGTTGCTGAAGCTGCAAGTCTTCCCTCTCCATGCCAAGGGAAGGGCATCTGGGTTGTATAATCTCCGAATCTATTGTTTGATACTTCAAGCCTTCTCTGCCATCTAAGGTCATCAGTGATCTTCCACATCAGGATTTCCTGCGCCGTCCCCGTATCCTTTCAGGCCCTCTATTGCTCAGGGTTGACCATGGACTTTGTGTCCCAGCTGTCTATGTGATTTACGAACCCGTAGATAAGCCTGAGAAGCGTGATATGGAGAGCAAGCCATTGCCCATGCAGCGAGCTCCCCCTCTTCACGCAGCTGATGAATCCAAAAGAATGGCAGAGACCTTACAGTTTAGCACCAGCGGCATCACAGGAGCTGCCAGTCAGCGTTGAACTCAGTGTAGGACTGCCTTAGGGACTCCAGCTCTGGACTTTTCCCTCAGGATTTACTCCCGAAGCCTTCCCCGTGAGTCAGTAAAGCTGCAAGGCAGCAGTTTGGAATCAGAGTTTTCTTCCTCTTTGATGAGCTGCCAAACGCGGCCGACAAGCCCCTGCTTGAAGAAACTGGTTTTAAGGCAACAGTAACCTGCCTTTCCCACTTGTCCTATCAGTAGAAATGGTTCCACCAGGCTTAGTAACTAAACCACAAATGAAGGCCAGGAGCTGGACTTGATTGTCAGCAACAAGAGAAAATCTGTAGATGCTGAAAATCTGAGCAACACCCACAAAATGCTGGAGGAACTCAGCAGGCCAGGCAGCATCGATGGAAATAAAGAACAGTCGAAGTTTTGGGCCGAAACATCAACTGTACTTTCTTCCATTGATGTTGCCTGGCCTGCTGAGTTCCTCCAGCATTTTCTGTGTGTTGCTTGATTGTCAGAGACTATTTGAGGTGCGCAATATTCGGAGCATTTAACAAATAGTAAGAGCTTATCTTCACTCGTTCCCACCCCAGTTATCACAACCTTAAGGAACCCCACATCCTTTGATTCCTCTAATATCCAGCAATCTATCAATCTCTGATTTCGATTAACACTGCAGCTGAGCCTCTGCGACCCATGAAGACTTCCAGAGGCCTAGCACCGCCTGCATGAAGAAAAGTCTCCTCGTGGTGGGAATTTGGGGGGTGGGTTGGTGAGATCACCAGTGAGAATCTCCGAGGAGAGCAATAAAGTTAATTGATGGGAGAATGATATTGGTTTCCACTGTCTGAGCTCACACCTCAATCTGGTTAATGAGAAATGCTTGAAATATCTAGAGCCATTGTGACTGGAGATGAAATCATTCACAAAGAATGCTTTGAGGCTTTACAAAGCATTGGTCAGACCACACTTGGAGTATAGCGAACAGTGCTGGGGCCCTTTCCTTAGAAAGGATGTGCTGGCATTGGAGAGGATCCAGAGGAAGTTTGTGTGCATGGTCCCAGGAATGAAAGGAGCATTTGATTGACCTGTACACAAAAATACAACTGCAGATTCTGTGGATCAAAGAATACGTACACAACACTGAGTTCTTCCAGCGTTGTGTACGTATGATTGCCCCGTAGACCTGTCCTAGACCTGTACATGCAAGAGTTTAGAAGAATGGTGGGGGGAGGACTCCCGTTAAAACCTGTTGAATATTGAAAGGCCTTGATAGATTGGACATGGGAAGGATGATTCCTATAGTAGGGAAGTCTAGGGCCAGAGGAACGTCAGAATACAAAGTTCAAAGTACATTTATTATCACAGTATGTATACGATATACAACCTTGAGATTAGTCTCCTTACAGGCAGTCACAGAACAAAGAAACCCAACAGAACTTTTTTAAAAAAGAAAGACTGTCCAATGTGCAGGAAAAAGACAAATTGTGTAAACAATAAAAGTTAGCAAATAACACTCAGAACTGAAGTTCACAAAAGTAAGTCCACTGTGGAACTGAGAGGAGGAGGAATTTCTGTACTGGTGGAATACATTGCCACAGATGGCTGTGGAGGCCAAGTCATTGGATATGTCTAAGACAGAGGTTGATAGGTTCTTGACTGGTCAGAGTGTCAAAGGTTACAGGGAGAAAGCAGGAGGGTGACAGTAAATATGCCATGATAGAATGGTGTATTCCACAGATTTTCAACTCTCTGGCTAAAATAAATTCTCCTGTTCTAAAAGGTCACCCCTCAATTTTGAGACTGTGCCCGCCAGTTGTTGATACCACCCCCCCCCCCCATGGGGCCTCTTCACATCCACCTTATTTAGTCCTTTCAACCTTCAGTAGGTTTCAATGAGAACACCCCCCCCCCCCCACACACACACACACACACACACATATTCTTCTAAATTCCATTGAGTACAGGCCCAAAGCTGCCAAATGCTCTTCATACGTTAACCTCTTCATTCCCAGAATCATCCTCATGAAACTCCTCTGGACTCTCAAATGACAACACATCCTTTCTGAGACAAGTGGCCCAAACTGTTGACAATACTCCAAGTGCAGCCTGACTTGTGTCTTATAAAGGCTCAACATTATCTCCTTGCTTTTATATTCTATTCCCCTTGAAATAAATAACAATATCTCACTTGCCTTCTTTACCACAGACTCAACCGGTAATTTAACCTTCTGGGAGTCTTACACGAGGACTCCAAAGTCCCTCTGTGCCTCTGATGTTTGAACCTTCTTCCCACTTAGGTAATAGCCTGCACCATTGTTCCTATTACCAAACTGCATTATTATACACTTCCCAACACTCTATTCCATCTGCCACTTTTTTGCCCATTCTTCCAATTTGTCTAAGTCCTGCTGCAATCGCATTGCTTCCTCAGCACTACCTACACCTCCACCTATCTTCGTATCATCCACAAACTTTGCTACAAAGCCATCGATTCCATTATCTAAATCATTGATAAAGCATGTGAAAAGTAGTGATCCCAATACTGACCCCTGAGGAACACCACTAGTCACCAGCAGCCAACCAGAAAAGGCCCCTTTATTCCCACTTGCTACCTCCTACCTGTCAGCTATTCTGCTATCCATGCCAGAATCTTTCTTGTAATTTCACAGGAATTTACCTTGATAAGCATCCTCGTGTGGCACCTTATCAAATGCTTTCTGAAAATCCAAGTAAATGACATCCACTGCCTCTCCTTTGTCCACCCTGCTTGTTACCTCCTCAAAGAACTCTAACAGATTTGTCAGGTAAGATTTCCCTTCACAGAAACCATGCTGACTTTGACTTATTTTATCATTCGTCTCCAAGTACTTCAAAACCTCGTCCTTAATAATAGACTCCAACACTTTCCCAACCACTGAGGCTAAGCTAAATGTCACTCCACCCTTCTTGAAGAATGGAGTGACATTTGCAATCTTCCAGTCCTCCAGGGCCACGCTATCAGTTTGGTGGGTTCCCAGATGGAACTTACTGCTTTGAGAAGAGAAAGAAGGGTGAACGGCTAAGAGAGAAGTAAACGAGAGAATGGGAGTTGTGATGTGAGCAGAAAATACAGTGAGAAGGGAGAGTTACAGCAAATGTTCACAAAAACTCTGTGCCTGCAGTGGGTAGTGATGTGGTTCTTTTGTTCATGTACTTTTGTTGCTTACAGAACTGTGCAAAAGCCTTATGTACATTTAGCTAGGGTGCATGATACTGTATTTAAAGCATGAAGTGGAGAGTGTGTTTGTAAATAAGGTGGGAGCAAGGATTTTAGGAATGGTGAGGGCATAGAACCATGGGAGAATCGGCGGAGTGTCAGGGGTGGGGGTGTCCTGGGTGCAGACACACTCAGCCCTGAGACACCAGGCCCCATCATTTGATTCCAAACAATTGATTTATTGATCATTACAGAATGTCTCCCTGATGTTTCCTGCTCCCTCTCCTCTCCCTTCCCCTTTTCCCAAACATGATTCCCCTCTCCCTGCCCCCTTATCATCTCCATCCATAATGGAGACCCATATCATAATCACTCACATATGTCATGAAATTTGTTTTTTTTGTGCAAGCAGCACAGTGCCATACATAAAATTACTACAGTACTGTGCAAAAGTCTTAGACACCCTATCTGTCTGTCTGTCTTTTGCACCAGTACTGTATACTCGTGAAGTGGTGACGAAATCATTTTGGGATGAAGGAGGAGTTCATCGTGATCAGAATACTGCGCCTTCAGAGGTTATAACCACAGCCCTTGTACAACAGCTCATGGGGTACCCTGTAGGGCATAATTTGAAGGTGCTTGGAAGTACAGTAGATACAAAGGGGATGTCAGAGGTAAGTTTTTCACACAGACAGTGGTGGGTGTGTGGAATGCACTGCTAGTGACAGTGGTAGAGGTGGATACAATAGGGTCTTTTAACCCTTACATACTGTTCGGGTCAAATTTAACCTGTTTTGACATTTGACAGCAGTAAAAACACCCTAAATGCCATTTTTTTAAGCCAAAATTTTGATGACTTTTCCTAAAGTGACCCAAAATGCGCAAAAATGAAAATATTTAAAAATTTTATACTTTTGTACAGGTGCTACAAATTTCTGTACATTGAGGCTGTTCCGGGTCAAATTTGACCCATATCTATTGAAATGGATTTAAGATCTCTGAAACATTAATTAAGGATTAATCACCCATTTATTAATGTCAGATAGGCTATTTATACATTCTGAATAGATCTGTGGTTCAAAATTTGGTATAGACACTTGTTATGAGGGGATTGTTGGGCCGGGTCAAAATTGACCAGGATTATACTGTGATGGTAAAGAATATGAACAGGTTGCCTGGGTTAAGAGACTTGCAGACAGGTACATGGAGCTTAGAAAAATGAAGGGCTATGTGGTAGGAAAATTCTAGGCAGTTTCTAGACTAAGTTACGTGGTTGACACAGCGTTGTGGGCCAAAGGGCCTGGAATGTGCTGTAGATTCATATGTTCTATGTCAATAGAAGAGTAGATGTTTTTTGAGTGAGGTGGAATGGTAGAACATTTAAATGATGTAACACTGTCGGAAGTTGTATCAAGCTCATCAAATATTAGTCTCTCTCCACCGCCCTGAAAGATTTTTCTTTGTCTTCAGACAGTCACTTCTTTTCAAAAGTTACTGTTGAATCTTCTATACCGGGGTTTCCCAACTTTTTAATGCCATGGATAAATGCTGTTAAGCAAGACATTCAAGCATCTTGGGAACTGCTGTTCTACACCATGTCTTCAAAGTATTTCAGATCAAAAATTTGTATCAAAGCATGAGATCCCTTGAATATCCGTATCTTCTGCCAATTACCTTAAATTGATAAGACCATAGGATATCGGATCCAATTTAGGCCATTTAGCCCATTGAGTCAGCTCCACCATTTCATCACGGCTGATCCATTTTCCATCTCAGCTCCAATCTCCTGCTTTCTCCCTGTATCCCTTCATGTCCTGACCAATCAAGAACTTATCAACCTCTGCCTTAGATATACCCAATGACTTGGGCTCCACGGCCACCTGTGGCAATGAATTCCATAAATTCATTCATCACCTTCTGGCTAAAGCAATTACTCCTCATCTCCTTTCTATATGGACATCCCTCTATTCTGAGGTTATTTCCTCTAGTCGTCATCTCCCCACCATAGAAAACATCCTCTCCACAGCCACTCTGTCAAGTCCTTTTGATATTCAATGAGATCCCCCCTCATTCTTCTGAATTCAAGTGAGTACAGGCCCACAGTAACATTACTAACTGAATGGCTTCCTCCTGTTTACCCTGTCAAAAACAAACATGAGTTAGGGTGCACAGACCTGCAATTTGATTCTAAGCCTCAGTTCACATTTGCTAGGTAGCCAGTGCTTGAGAGGAACACATTAACAAATTGGATGGTAAATATTGGTGAAGTGTCACCATATCCATAACAAAGGCTGAAGTCAGCAAACCTTTTGGTTCCAGCTGTTCTGAGGTGTTCCTTTCAGTAAAGCTGCACTCTGCAATAAGCTAATCAAAATGAGCCACAGAAACGCAAGAAGTTCATTGTGTTATCAATTAGTCTTTGACCTTGGCTTCTTGCCCAATCATTTGCAGAAACGTGGCTGAAATTCAACGCAATTCACTCCTATGGTGAGAGCTTTGATGATTTAATCACACGTTGAAGAGAATGTTTTAAGAGATCAACGCAGGCCTCATTAGAGGAGAAAGGAAGGGAGAGTGCGGCCTTAATGAACCCCAGCTGGAAGACTGAGTAATGTGCTGGGTTACACACTGTATTCTCATCTCTGTCTGTTGATGGTCCGAGTGCAAATAGAGGAAACTCCTTCTCACCCTCAGATGAGTTTGTGCAGTCCCATGCTGTGGTTCGTCATGCTTCACCAATGATGAAACAACATAAAATATTGCAGAAACTGAAAACCCAAAATAAAGGGAAAATACCAGAAATACTTAGCAGACCAGGCAGTATCTGTGGGGAGTGGGTGAGAAAGAGAGAGAGAGAGAGAGAGAGAGAGAGAGGTGAGAGGGAAAGAGAGAGAGAGAGAAAGAGTGAGAGAAAGAGAGAGGTAGAGAGTGATGAAGAGAGACAGAGAGGCTGAGAGACCAATGAAGAGAGGTAGGTGTAGAGACAGGTAGTGTGTGAGAGAGAGATGGAAAGAGTGAAGCAGAGATGATAGAGATAGAGTGAGAGAGATGAGAGAGAGTGAGTTTGGAGAGAGGAGAGAGAGAAAGATAAGTGGGGAGAGATGGAAATATAATTACGATCTTGTAGAAATGACTGAACTGAATAAGAGGATCTTAACAATTTAAACTGGCACTGCCTCAAGAGGCAACTTCTGCCAACGATCCTCACCATGGGCCATGCCATCTTATGACTGGGCAGAAGCCTGAACTCCCACACCACCGGATTCAGAAACAGCCACTTCTCTTCAGCCAGTTGGTTCTTGAAACAAGTGGCACAACCCCAATCACTAGAGTTTCGCAACACCATGACTGTTTCAATTGCATTGAACTAAAATGAGCTGTTTTTCCTTTGTTGTAAATGTGCCCTTTCTTGTAAAACTTGTGTATAATTTAGGTTTTTCTTGTGAATGCTGTTTATCTGATGCTCTGGGCTTGTGATGTGGCTGTAAGTAAGTTTTTATTTGCACCTGTGCACATAAGCACTTGTGCAGATGACAATGAACTCAATTATATTTATAAACACAGGAGATGCTGCAAATGCTGGAGATTCAGAGTAACACAAACAGTTTGCTGGAGCAACTCAGCAGATTCAATAGAGAGGACGTTTCATTGGGACAGTTGGTGAAGACATAGCCCGGTCGATGTTTCAGACTGAGATCCTTGATCGAGACTGGAAAGGAAGAGGGCAGAAGTCAGAAAATTCATAGATGCTATCTGCTTGTGTCCCTCTAGCATTTTCTGTACGGTCCTCCAAAAAAACACAATTCCTACTATCACAACTGCTGTGGAAGCGGACCAGCGCTTGACTAAGGCCCCTGAGATTTAACTAAACATAACCACATTGCCGGTGAACAGGGACAAAGGCAGGTGCCTGAGGGGGCAAAGCTGTCTCATCTGTGTTTGCAATTGGACGTCTGCTCCCAAACCACAATGCACTTCCAGAGTAACCCATTGGTTGTAAAGTGCTTCGGGACACCTTGAAGCTGACATAAATGACACCATAAAACGCAAGCCTTTCTTTAAGCTGTTCCTTTTTGATTAATGGTTTGATTTTATGGCCACTTAAGATTCATTCTCAGGGAGAGTGCAGGGCAACCTAGAGCCCCAGAAGTGCGAGTGTAGCACATGCTTTGATACTTTTTCCTCACCATGGAATGATTACAACTATTCCTCGATTTGCATTACGTTCCCGGAAACTGTTCTGTTTTTTAAAGCAAAATTTCCTCAATCGATAAAGGCTAAGCACAGTGCATTATGGGTATTTTAACATAGTGTGCTCCCTTGGGTAGAGAGTGGTGTTGTAATGATCAGGTGGAGACTATACAACACACACACCAGGACCACCAGATTTAAAAACAGTTACTTACCCCAAGCAGTAAGGCTGTTTAACACCTCCACCCACTAACCCCCCCAAACACCACTACTTTATCATTTCCTGTCAATCACAGTTATATAGAATATATATATGTGTGTGTGTGTGTGTATGTATATATATATATATATATATATATATATATATATATATATATATATATATATATAGAGAGAGAGAGAGAGAGAGAGAGAAAAAGACACACACACACGCACACATATATATATATATATATATATAGATAGATCGATAGATGCAGGTATATAAGCTATTTTATGTATTTATATTTATTTTGTTTTTTTATTATTATGTTCCTTGTCTTATTGTAAATATTTTTGTGCTGCAGGAGATCCGGAGTAACAATTATCTCATTCTCCTTTACACTTGTGTATTGGAAATGATATTAAACAATCTTGAATTTATAGGGGAAAAATAGCTTCATAAATCAAATTGCTAAATTGCTCTGAACTCAAGACTTAATGACATCACCAAATAGCCATAAATCAAGTGTCTGTAAATTAAGGCACAACATCACTGCCCACTCCCAATTCTTTGTGAACTGACTTACAAGGCCATTTTTAGAGGACTGTCCAGGGGTTGCAGGGAAGCCCATTATCGGTGGGGATGTGGAGTTAATTTAATTGGCAGAAGGCTTAGATGGGAGTAGAAGGAAAACACCAGACATAGTTCTTCCCCTAGGCTGGTCTGAATAAAGACAGCCTAAAGCTCTCTTAAAGATCATCAGGTTTTACAATAAACTGAGAGTTTAAAATCCATCAATCATAGTCATTCCAGAGGAACATAACAGTTACAACACAATTGGACAGGTAGACGGATAAGAAAGGTTTTGAGAGGCTTGGATTAAATGCGGGGAAATTGGGCTAGTTCATATGGGCACATTGGCCGCTGTGGACAAGTTAGGATGAAGGGCCTGTTTTGTCAAAGTCAAAGTGAATTTATTATCAGAATATGTATGTCACCATAGGCCACCTTGAGATTCATTTTCTTGCAGGCACTTGCAGGAAAATAAAGAAATACAATAGGATTTATGAAAAGTATACATAAGCAAAGACTGGCGAACAAACAATATGCAAAAGTAGACAAATAGTGCAAATAATCACTGACTAAGTAAATAAATAGAAAATAAATTATATAGATGTAAAAAGATTAGACCGAGAACATGAGTTGCAGGGTTCTTGAAAGCTGTTGACCCTCTCCACATCTGATCCTCAATGAGGACAGTTTTGTGCGCCCGGTATTCTTCCTCCTCTAGTCAAGAATTATCTCTGGTTTTGCTGAGCCATTCCAGTGCGTTACTCAACAACTCTACTAGTCTGGTACTCTCAAACATGTCTGTCGCAGAGAAAATGGCTGCCTTTCACCTCCGGGTCACAGGCTTTGAATCTCACTTCAGAGATTGGAGAGCAAGAATGTAAATGACACTGAACTCTGGTATAGAGGGAGTGCTGCGGTGCTGGAGACGCTGCTTTCAGTGATAATAGACAATAGACAATAGGTGCAGAAGTAGACCATTCGGCCCTTCGAGCCTGCACTGCCATTTTGAGATCATGGCTAATCAATTACTATCAATACCCGGTTCCTGCCTTGTCCCCATATCCCTTGATTCCCCTATCCATAAGATATCTATCTAGCTCCTTCTTGAAAGCATCCAGAGAACTGGCCTCCACTACCTTCCGAGGCAGTGCATTCCAGACCCCCACAACTCTCTGGGAGAAGAAGTTTTTCCTTAACTCTGTCCTAAATGACCTACCCCTTATTCTCAAACCATGCCCTCTGTACTGGACTCTCCCAGCATCTGGAACATATTTCCTGCCTCTATCTTGTCCAATCCCTTAATAATCTTATATGTTTCAATCAGATCCCCTCTCAATCTCCTTAATTCCAGCGTGTACAAGCCCAGTCTCTCTAACCTCTCTGCGTAAGACAGTCCAGACATCCCAGGAATTAACCTTGTGAATCTACGCTGCACTTCCTCTACAGCCAGGATGTCCTTCCTTTACCCTGGAGACCAAAACTGTACACAATAATCCAGGTGTGGTCTCACCAGGGCTCCGTACAAATGCAAGAGGATTTCCTTGCTCTTGTACTCAATCCCCTTTGTAATAAAGGCCAACATTCCATTAGCCTTCTTCACTGCCTGCTGCACTTGCTCATTCACCTTCAGTGACTGATGATCAAGGACTCCGCGATCTCTTTGTATTTCTCCCTTACCCAACTCTACACCATTCAGATAATAATCTGCCTTCCTGTTCTTACTCCCAAAGTGGATAACCTCACACTTATTCACATTAAACGCCATCTGCCAAGTATCTGCCCACTCACCCAGCCTATCCAAGTCACCCTGAATTCTCCTAACATCCTCATCACATGTCACACTGCCACCCAGCTTAGTGTCATCAGCAAATTTGCTGATGTTATTTTTTATGCCTTCATCCAAATCATTAACATAAATGGTAAACATCTGTGGTCCGAATACCGAGCCCTGTGGCACCCCACTATTCACCACCTGCCATTCCGAGAAACACCCATTCACCGCTACCCTTTGCTTTCTATCTGCCAACCAGTTTTCTATCCATGTCAATGCCTTCCCCCTGATGCCCTGAGCTTTGATTTTACCCACCAATCTTCTATGTGGGACCTTATCAAATGCCTTCTGAAAATTGAGTACACTACATCCACTGGATGTAACTTCCTAACTTCCTGGTTACATCCTCAAAAAACTCCAACAGATTAGTCAAGCATGATTTACCCTTGGTAAATCCATGCTGGCTCGGCCCAATCCTATCACTGCTATCTAGATATGCCACTATTTCATCCTTAATAATGGACTCTAGCATCTTTCCCTCCACCGATGTCAGGCTGACAGGTCGATAGTTCTCTGTTTTCTCCTTCCCTCCTTTTTTAAAAAGTGGGATAACATTAGCCATTCTCCAATCCTCAGGAACTGATCCTGAATCTAGGCAACATTGGAAAATGATTACCAATGCATCCGAAATTTCCAGTGCCACCTCCTTTAGTACCCTAGGGTGCAGACCATCTGGACCTGGGGATTTGTCAGCCTTCAGTCCCATCAGTCTACTCATCACCGTTTCCTTCCTAATGTCAATCTGTTTCATTTCCTCTGTTACCCTATGTCCTTGACCCATCCATACATCTGGGAGATTGCTTGTGTCTTCCCTAGTGAAGACAGATCTAAAGTACTTATTAAATTCTTCTGCCATTTCTCTGTTTCCCATAATAATTTCACCCAATTCATTCTTCAAGGGCCCAACATTGTTCTTAACTATATTCTTTCTCTTCACATACCTAAAAAAGCTTTTGCTATCTTCCTTTATATTCCTGGCTAGCTTGCGTTCATACCTCATTGTTTCTCCCCGTATTGTCTTTTTAGTTAAGTTCTGTTGTTCCTTAAAAACTTCCCAATCATCTGTCCTCCCACTCACCTTAGCTCTATCATATTTCCTTTTTTTTTAATGCTATGCAATCTCTGACTTCCTTTGTCAACCACTGTGGCCCCTTTCCCCCCTTTGAATCCTTCCTTCTCTGGGGGATGAACTGATTTTGCACCTTGTGCATTATTCCCAAGAATACCTGCCATTGCTGTTCCACTGTCTTTTCTGCTAGGATATCCTTCCAGTCAACTTTGGCCAGCTCCTCCCTCATGGCTCCATAGTTTCCCCTGTTCAACTGCAACACTGACACCTCCGAGCTGCCCTTATCCTTCTCAAATTGCAGATAAAAACTTATCATATTGTGATCACTACCTCCTAATGGCTCCTTTACTGCGAGATCGCTTCTCAAATCCTGTTCATTACATAACACTAAATCCAGAATAGTCTTGTCCCTGGTCAGCTCTCGTACAAGCTGTTCCAAGAATGCATTCCATCGGCACTCTACGAACTCACTATCCTGGGGTCCAGCACCAACCTGATTCTCCCAGTTCACCTGAGGCATGTTGAAATCCCCCATAACTACTGCGACATTACCTTTGCCACATGCCAATGTTAACTCCCTATTCAACTTGCACCCAATATCCATGCTACTGTTTGGTGGCCTGTAGACAACACCCATTTGGGTCCTTTTGCCCTTACTGTTCCTCAGTTCTGTTCACACAGACTCTACTTCTCCTGATCCTATGTCCCCCCCTTGCAAAGGACTGAATCTCATTCCTCACCAACAGGGCCACCCCACCCCCTCTGCCTACATTTCTGTCCCTACGATAGCACGTATACCCTTGTACATTCATTTCCCAGGTCTGATCTCCCTGCAGCCATGTCTCCGTTATCCCAACAACATCATAGTTACCCATTCAAGCTCATCCGCCTTATTTCTGACACCGTGCATTCAGATATAGGATTTTTAACCCATTTCTCCTCTCTCTGTTTGAATCGCTGCCTATTGTGCTTAACCCAGCTCCCCGAACCCCCATCGAGCTATACGCCCCTAGAATTTTGTTGTCCTTCCTAAATTTACTTATTCTTTCAACACATTTAACTCTATGTTCTGTCAGACCATCCCTCTGGACACGAGTCCTCCTTATTACTTGTTCCGCCCCACCTTCCTCTACTACACACTTAATATTCTGGAACTGTGTAGTCCCCACCTGTCCTTTATTCTTTCTCTTGCTCTCCTCCCTCACATTCTGGATCCCCGCCCTCTGCAAATTTAGTTTAAACCTCCCCAAGAAGCACTAGCAAACTTCCCTGCAAGACTGTTAGTACCGCTCCAGTTCAGGTGTAAACCATCCCTTCGAAACAGATCCCACCTTCGCTGGAACAAAGCCCAATTATCTACAAACCTGAAGCCCTCCCTCCTGCACCATCCTCTCAGCCACGTATTAATCTTTATAATCCTTCTGTTCCTTGCCTCACTCGCACGTGGCACAGGTAGCAATCCTGAGATTGTTACCCTGGAGGTCCTGCTCTTCAGCTTCGCACCTAACTCCCTGAACTCCCTACGCAGGACCCCCTCACTCATCCTACCCACGTCATTGGTCCCTACATGGACCACAACATCTGGGTTCTTGCCCTCCCTCTCAAGAATAACCTGCACCCGATCTGAGATGTCTCGGACCCCGGCACCAGGGAAGCAACATACCATCCGAGACACCCGATCTTCCCCACAAAATCTCCTATCCGCCCCCCGACTATAGAATCCCCTATCAATACCGCTCTCTTCTCTTCCCTCCTCCCCTTTCTAGTCGAGGATCCAACCTCAGTGCCAGAGACAGGACCACTGCAGCTTGTTCCTGGTAGGTCGACCCCACCAACAGTATCCAAAACGGTATACTTATTTTTGATGGGAACAGCCACAAGGGTGCTCTTCTCTCTCTGTCTGCTCCCCCTGCCTCTCTTGACTGTCTGTACCCATTTGCCTATCTGTACCCAAGGCCAAGCAACGAGAATGGTTCCGGTCTACCGGTTTAACAATAAGGTTCACCTTCGTGACGTGGGGTAAGATGGCCCTGACAAAGGGTCTTAGCCTGAAACGTCGACAGTGCTTCTCCCTATAGATGCTGCCTGGCCTGCTGTGTTCCACCAGCATTTTGTGTATGTTGCTGGGATAAAGGAATCAGAATGACTTTATTGCCAGTATGGGAAAAGTACCAGAATTGATTGTGGTTCTGAGTAAGGGAAAAACAGAAATAAATCAAAGATAGTGTGCAACAGAGATGATAGAAAGGCCAGGCAGGAGATGGAGCACAATCACAGCCTGTGGGTGAGATACAGGGCAATAGAGGTGTGGTGCAGTTAAAACAGAGAGCAACAAATACTGGACTGAAAGTGTTGTATTTGAATGCACACAGCATAAGAAATAAAATGGACGATCTTGAAATTCAGCTACGGATTGGCAAGTATGACATTGTGGCCATCTCTGAAACTCAGCTAAAAGATGGCTGGCATTGGGAGTTGAATGTCCAAGGATATACAGTGTACAAAAAGATAGGTTAGTAGGCAGAGGGGTGGTGTGGCCCTGTGTATGAGAAATATTATTAAACCATTAGGAAGTTATGACATAGGATCGGAGAGTCTCTGTGGGTTGAGTTAAGAACTGGCGAGGGTAAAGGGACCCTAATGGCAGTTGTACACAGGCCTCCAAACAGCAGCCAGGGTGTGGATTACAAACTACAGCAGGAGATAGAAAAGGCGTGTCAGAAGGGCAACGGCATGATAATCATTGGGGATTTTAACATGAAAGTGGATTGGGAAAACCAGGCAGTACTGGACAGAATTTGTAGAATGTCTAAGAGATGGCTTTTTAGAACAGCTTGTTGTTGAGCCCACTTGGGGATCGGCTGTGCTGGATTGGGTGTTCTGCAATGATCCGGAGGTGATAAGAGAGCTTAAGGTTAAGGAACCCTCAGGGAACAGTGATCACAATATGATTGAGTTCACTTTGAAATTTGAGAAGGAGAAACTAAATTCCAATGTGTCGGTATGAATAAAGGAAATTACAATGGCATGAGAGGGGAACTGGCTAAGGTGGACTGGAAAGGGACATTAGCAGGAAGGGCAGCAGAGCAGCAATGGCTGGAGTTTCTGTGAAAAATGAGGGAAGTACAAGACAGATATATTCCAAATAAGAAGAAATTTTCGAATTGAAAAAGGACACTACTGTGGCTGACAAGTGAAGTCAGAGCTAAAGAAAAAACAAAAGAGATGGCATACAATGAAGTCAAAGTTAGTGGGAAGATAAATATTGGGAAACTTTTAAAAACTTTCAGGAAGAAACTCAGAAGGTCATTAGGAAGGAAAAGATGAGTTATGAAAGGAAGCTGTTGACTCCTATCAAAGAAGATACTAAAAGCTTTTTTTAAGTATATAAAGGGTAAAAGAGAGTTGAGGGTAGATACAGGACCAATAGAAAATGATGCTGGAGATATTGTAATGAGAGTCGCAGAGATGACAGAGGAACTGAATGTGTATTTTGCATCAGTCTTCACAGTGGAAGACATCTGCAGTATACCGGACATTCAAGAGTGTCAGAGAAGTGAAGTATGTGCAGTGAGAATTACAACTGAGAAGGTGCTCAGGAAGCTTAATAGTCTGAGGGTGGATAAATCTCCTGGACCTGATGGAATGCACCCTTGAGTTCTTTAGGAAGGAGCTGGAGAGATTGTGGAGGCATTAACAATGATCTTTCAAGAATCGATAGATTCTGGCATTGTACCAGATGAATGGAAAATTGCAAATGTTATTCCACTATTTAAGAGGGGTGGGAGGAACAGAAAGGAAACTGTAGACCTATTCGCCTGATGTCTGGTTGGGAAGTTGTTAAAATCGATTGTTAGGGAGGAGATTGCAGAGTACCTGGAGGCACATGACAAGATATGCCAAAACCAGCATGGTTTTCTGAAAGGAAAATCCAGCCTAAGCTATTGCAACTTTTTAGGGAAATTACAAGCAGGGTAGACAAAGGAGATGCAGTAGGCATGATGTACTTGGATTTTCAGAAGGCCTTTGACAAGGTGCAGCACAAGAAGCTGCTTAGCAAGATAAGAGCCCATGGAATTACAGGGAAGTTACTAGCGTGGGTGGAACATTGGCTGGTCAGCAGAAAACAGAGAGTGGGAATAAAGGGATCCTATTCTGGCTGGCTGCTGGTTACCAGTGGAGTTCCACAGTGGTCAGTGTTGGGACCGTTACTTTTTACGATGTACAGTATGCCAATGATTTGGACAATGGGATTAATGGATTTGTAACTAAATTTGCTGATGATACAAAGATAGGTGGAGGAGCGGGTAGTGTTGAGGAAACAGAGAACCTGCAGAGAGACTCAGATAGTTTAGGGGAATGGGCAAAAGAAGTGGCAAATGAAATACAATGTTGGAAAGTGTATGGTCATGTGCTTTTGTGGAAGAAATAAACGGGCAGACTATTATTTAGATGGGGAGAGAATTCAAAATGCAGAAAAGCAAAGGGACTTGGGAGTCCTTGTGCAGAATACACTAAAGGTTAACCTTTGGTTTGAGTCAGTGGTGAAGAAGTCAAATGTAATGTTGGCATTCATTTCTAGAGGTATAGAATGTAAGAGCAGGGATGTGATGTTGAGGCTCTATAAGGCACTTGTGAGACCACACTTGGAGTATTATGTGCAGTTTTGGGCTCCTTGTTTTAGAAAGGATATACTGACACTGGGGAGGGTTCAGAGAAGATTCACAAGAATTATTCCAGGAATGAAAGGGTTACTGTATGAGGAACTTTTGGCAGCTTTTGGGCTGCATTCCCTGGAGTTCAGGAGAATGAGTGGGGATCTCATAGAAACACTCTGAATGCTAAAAGGCCTAGACAGATTAGATATGGCAAAGTTATTCCGATGGTAGGGGAGTCTAGGACAAGAGGGCACAACTTTAGGATTAAAGGATCTCCAGTTAGAACAAAGATATGGAAAAATTACTTTAGTCGGAGGGTGGTAAATCTGTGGAATCTGTTGCCATGAGTGTATGTGGAGGCCAAGTCATTGGGTGCATTTAAGGCAGAGATAGATAGGTTCTTGATTAGCCAGGGTATCGAAGGGTATGGGGAGAAGGCAGGGGAGTGGGGATGACTGGAAGAATTGGATCAGCCATGATTGAATGGTAGAGCAGACTTGATGGGCCGAATGGCCTACTTCCATTCCTTTATCTTATGGTCCTATGGTTTTATGGTTCAGTGCCAAGCATAAGTCACAAGACAATGCCATAACAGACAACACATTAGCAGCCAACAATTTACAAGACAATAGTGCAAGCAGCCATGAGCAAAATGGTCACATGCACAATTGTCAATAATCGAACTTAAGTAAATGTGAATATATGAACAGGCTCAATAATAAAGTACAGAGAAAACTTAAAATGATCTTGCCGGGACTGGAGGACCTGAGTTATAAGGAAAGATTGAATAGGTTGGAACTTTATTCTTCAGAGCGTAAGAGATTGAGAGCAGATTTGATAGAGTTATGAGGGGTATCAAAAGGGTACCCAGGCTTTTTCCACTGAGGTTACGTGGGACTGCAACTGGAGGTCATGGGTTAAGGGTGAAAGGTGAAAAGTCTAAGGGGAATATGGGCGGAAGCTTCTTCACTCAGAGGGTCGTGAGAGTGTGGAATTAGTTGTCAGCACAAGTGGTGCTTGATTTCAATGTTTAGGAAAGGTTTGGCTAGGTACATGGATGATAGTGGTCTGGAGGGCTATGGTCCTGGTTCAGGTTGAGGGGAGTAGGCAGTTTAAATGTTTTGGTGTGGACTAGATGGGCCAAAGGGCCTGTTTCAGTGGTTTTACTTTCCTGTGACTAATTCTCAACAAAACAAAGAGAGCAGGAAAGACCGTTTAACGGATATTGTGCAGGGACTGGGAGCCATTAATATGCTGTAGTCACTGGATTACGATGATGTCACAGGGCTCAAGGACCTGAGGTATAAGTTCAAAGTTCAAAGTACACTTATTGTCGAAGTTTGTATACATTATACAATGTTGAGATCTGTCTACTTACAGGCAGCCACAAAACAAAGAAGCCTCAAAAGGACCCATTAATAAAGAGACCATCAAACATCCAATGTGGAGGGAGAGAGAAAATAAAACAAAATGCACAAACAACAGAAGTAAGCAAATAGCTTCAGAACTGAAGTTTTACGAAAGACACAAAGCCAGGGATCACGGCATCCAGAGCAGGCCATAGCCTCAGTTCAGCGGGGTGTTGAGTAAATGTCACAAAGCAATGAGCAGAACTGGCCCTTGCCTCTTGTCCGGACACCCTGGCTTTTTCAATCTGGCCTGGCACTTAGGTCGTCCAAACATTGGGTCGTTCCTCGCTTTCGGTCCCCTCCGGGGTCTGAACCCCGCTGCCACGATCCGGCCCACACCGACCTTTCCAATTCAGCCTGGCGCTGAAATCGATCAGACATTGGGATTTTTCTCACTCTCAGGGATGCAGTGACTCTGCTTCCGCCTTCGCTTGCCTCGACCATGCCTTCCCTGCGCCTCCGCCTCTGCCACCGCTTGCGGAGAGGGTGAGCTGTCCAGGACTTTATTCCTTGGTGTGGAGGAGATGGACATATAAACTTATTGAGGTGTATAAAGTCATAGATAGGGTGAGTGTACGCAATAGTTTCAGAGAAAGGAATCATAAAATAGAGATTAAAGTGAGAAGGGAAGAACCTGAAAGGGATCTGAGGGGCAGCACCTCTCAATTAGTTGGGGCGGGTGTTAGTGTTTGTGGAGGGAGGGCAGGAGAGAGAGGGTAAGAGGGAAAATGGATCAGTGGTGATCGAATGGTGTAGGAATGATGGACCAAATAGTCTAATTCTGCTCCTCTGTCTCATGGTTTTATGGTGGAGCTTATATGGGATGAACTGCCAGGGAAATCAGTCGAGGCAGGTTTAAAGGGATATGAGTCAGATGCAGTCAAATGGGACTGGCTTCGGTCAGCATGGATGAGTTGGGCAGAAGGGCCTGTTGCACGCTATACTGTATGTCTCTATATCCAGGACAGAAAGATGTCCTGGAGATTATTTTTCTGAAGTTCAATTTGACTTCAAACTGACCTGAGGAAAGATAAGGAAAAGGAGATTTTAATGAACATTGTAAATATGTGAAGAAACGGAGAAGAGAGGCTTAGGGAGGGAGCTTCAGAGTTTGAGAGGCAAACATCAGAGATCTCTGCTGACAGTGGCAGAATAGGGAGAGAGAGTAGTGAACAAATATATCAGCATCAGGGTCAGGCTGATTATCACTGTCGTATGCTGTGAAATGTTGTTTTGCAGCAGCAGTGCAGTACAAGGCATAAAAAGCACAATAAATAAAACAAAGGTTCAATAAGAGGGAAGTGCTTGTGGGTTCCTGCACCATCCAGAAATCTGACTACGGAGGGTAAGAAGCTGTTCTAAAAATGCTGAATGTGTGTTTTCAGACTTCTGTACTTCCTTCCCAATAGAAGAGGGCATGTCCCAGATGGGGAGGGTCCTTAAGGATTGATACTGCCTTTTTGATGCACTGCTACTTGAAGATGTACTCAATGGTGGGGAGGGTTGTGCCAGTGAAGAAGCTAGAGGAATCCACAACCCCCTTGCAGTCTCTTTCACTCCTGCGCATTGGAGCCTTCATACTGCGCAGTGATGCAACCAGTCAGAGCATTCTCCACTTATGTCCGTAGAAACTGGCAAAAATCTTTGGTGATGTATCAGACTGCAAATGACGTAGAGCCGCTAGCATACTTCCTTCATGAAACACTGTGATATCACTTCTGTTTCCCATAGAAACAGTTGGAGGCTGTTCACACAGAAGACAGGAGGCCTGGAGCAGGTCAGGCTCTGAATGGTGAGACTGGCTTAGAAACGTAGAAACGTACAAAACCCTCAGCACAATACAGGCCCTTCGGCCCACAAAGCTGTGCTGCACATGTCCTTATCTTAGAAATTACCTAGTGTTACCCATAGCCCTCTAGTTTTTCTCAGCTCCATTGTCCAGGTGTCTCTTAAAAGACCCTATCGTACCCACCTCCACCACCATCACTGGCAGCCCATTCCATGCACTCACCACACTCTGCGTAAAAATTTACCCCTGATATCTCCTCTGTACCTTCTTCCAAGCATCTTAAAACTGTGCCCCCTCATGTTAGCCATTTCAGCCCTGGGAAAAAGCCTCTGACTAGCCACACAATCAATGCCTCTCATCATCTTATACACCGCTACCAGGTCACCTCTCATCTTCCATCGCTCCAAGGAGAAAAAGGCCGAGTTTACTCAACCTGTTCTAATAAGGCATGCTCCCCAATCCAGGCAATATCCTTGTAAATCTCCTCTGCACCCTTTCTGTGGTTTCCACATCGAGGTGACCAGAACTGAGCACAGTACTCCAAGTGTACAAAACAGGCTTGATGGGCTGAGTGGCCTATCTCTACTCCTATTTTATGTTTTTATATTCTTACATCCCTGCACCCATCATAAAATTCCTCTTTTGTTCTTTCCCGCATCTCTCATCCCACTTTTCCTGCACCTTAGTACTTGAAGTAATCGACCTTAAGTGTGGCCGGTTTTCTCCAGGATTAAGAACATAAAAACATTTTTTATGCCACAGACCCCTACCATTAACCGAGTGTTCCGTGGACCCAAATTATGAAAGTAAAAAGACAACACACACCAAAATGTTGGAGGATCTCAGTAGATCAGGCAGGTGGTTGCCTCTCTGAATGGAAGCCTGTGACATGGAATCCTACAGGGACTGGTGCTGGGTCTGTTGCTGTTTGTCATCTATATTAATGATCTGGATGATAATGTGGTTAACTGGATCAGCAAATTTGTGGATGACGCCAGGATTGGGGGTGTAATGAAGAGCGAGGAAGACTATCAAAGCTTGCAGTGGGATCTGAACCAGCTGGAAAATGGTCTGAAAAATGGTAGATGGAATTCAATGCAAATAAGTGTGCGATGATACATTTTGGTAGGACTGGGAAGGGCACTGAGATGTGTGGTAGAACAAAGGGATCTGGGAAAACGGGTCGATAATTCATTGAAAGAGATGTCACAGGTAAAGAAAGCTTTTGATACATTGGCCTTCATAGGTCAAAGTACCGACTACAAGGGTTGTAATGTTATGCTGAAGTTGTATAAGATGTTGGTGAGGTCTAATTTGAAGTATTGTGTGTAGTTTTAGTCACAGGAAAGATGTAAATAAGATTGAAAGAAATTTACAAGGATGTGCTGGGACCAGAGGACCTGAGTTTATATAAGGAAGGATTGAATTAGATTAGAACTTCATTTCCTAGAACGTAGAAAATTGAGGGGAAATTTGTCAGAGGTTTATGAGGGGTTTAGATCAGCTAAATGCAAGCAGGCTTTTACTGTTGAGGTTGGGTCAGACTACAATTAGAGGTAATGGATTTCGGGTGAAAAGTGAAATGTTTAAAGGGAACATGAGGGGAAACTTCTTCACTCAGAGCGTGGAGAGAGTGTGGAACGAGCTGCCAGCGCTAGTGGTGGATGCAATTTCAATTTCAATGTTTAAGAGAAGTTTGGATTGGTGCTTGGATGACAGGGGTAAAGGCTATGTTCCAGGTGCAAGTTAATGGGAGTAGGCAGTTTAAATGGTTTGGCACAAACTAGATGGGCCTAATGGCCTGCTTGTGTGCTGAACTTTTCTATGACTCTAAGGTAATAGCTGAACTCCTGTCAAATCCCCAGACCTTCTGAGTAATAAAATGCAGGAAGCTCACTGTGTATTAATCATTCATTGTGGTTCGATTCCCATCGCTATCTGTAAGGAGTCCGTGACAGCATGGGTTTCCTCCAGCTGCTCCTTTCACTCCCATGTTCCAAAGATCTATGGCTAGGGTTAAAGTTAGCAAGTCCTGGGTATGCTATGTTGGCACTGGAGGCATGGCAACACTTGCGGGCTGCCCTCAGTACATCCTCGCTGATTTGATTGGGAGGAGTTGACACAGTGCACTGTATGCTTTGATCTACATGTGACAATTAAAGCTGATCTTTATCATCTGACATGACTTTTACCATGTCCCAAAGAAGCACGTAAACTCACTTCATAATTATCTTTCAAAAATTCCTGTTCAGAACAAGCTGTTCCCATTAAAAAACACCTTTTATTATTTAACTCTGAGATTCGCACCAGATCACCACACATTTCTGAGTTGAACCACTGCTAACTTGTCTGTATTTGGAAACCTCTGGATCTTTTCTCATTGGGATTTTGAAGCACTTTCTGCCAATCAGAAGATAGAAATCTAACGTATCTACAGACACCCCTAAGAGGACCACAACCTTGTCCTGGCTTGGAGGTTTGCATACCTCAGTGCCCTGCTGAGCTATGCTGGCTGGAGTCAGGGCTTTACGCTTTGGCTCTTGGTAGGGTCACCCTTGCCAAACAGGTCAAAGGTTAGAGGCCAGACTAAAAGTGGTCCACCAGTCCTCCAAATTTGGGGGTTCAGCTCAGGGCTGACAAACCTGACTGGTAAAACAAAATGGTTACAGAAACAGCAACGAAGAATCCTACATCTGAGCATGACGGTATTCCCAAGTCTCCAACCAGGACTTGCGTGACTGACAGTAGTGAAAGCCAAGAGGAAGCTACTGACATGACGAAGGAAGCCCCGACCACTGCAGGAGATGGAGGCCCTTCATTGCCTCTGATCCTCCACACCGCCTAGAGTCTTACCATTTATTTTATATTCTGTCCTCAAATTGGACCTACCAAAATGAACCACTTCACACTTATCTGGGTTGAACTCCATCTGCCATTTCTCACCCCAGTTCTGAATCTTATTGCTGTCCCATTGTAACCTCTGGCAGCACTCCACACTATCCACAACACCCCCAACCTTTTTTTTTTACTACATATTTGCATCAATTTTCAGATGGTCTTTGACAAGATGCCATGCATGAGGCTGCTTAACAAGCTACAAGTCCATGGTATTACAGGAAAGATTCTAGCATGGATAAAGCAACGGCTGATTGGCAGGAAGCAAAGAGTAGGAATAAAGGGAGCCTTTTCTGGCTGCTGCAGCTGGTGACTAGTGGTTTTCCGCAGGGGTCTGTGTTGGGACTGATTCTTTTTACATTATATGTCAGTGATTTGGGTGATGGAATTGATGGCTTTGTTGCAAAGTTTTCAGACGATATGAAGATAGGTGGAGGGGCAGGTAGTTTTGAGAAAATAGAAAGGCTACAGAAGGACTTAGACAGATTAGGAGAATAGGCAAAGAAATTGAAAATTAAATACAGTGTTAGAAATGGATGCTCATGCACTTTCATAGAAGATATGAAAGAGCTGACTATTTTCTAAATGGAGAGAAAATTCAACAAACTGAGGTGCAAAGGGACTTGGGAGTCCTTGTGCAGGATTCCCTAAAGGTTAGTTTGCAGGTTGAGTCGGTGGTGAGGAAGTCAAATGCAATGTTAGCATTCATTACTGGAGGAACAAGAATATAAAAACAAGGATGTAATGTTGAAACTTTCTAAAGCACTGGTGAGGCCCCATTTGGAATATTGTGAGCAGTTTTGAGCCCCTATCTTAGAAAGGATGTGCTGAAACTGGAGGTTCATGAAAAAGATTCCTGATTCCAGGATTGAACGGCTTGTCAGATGAAGAACATCTGACGGCTCTGGGCCTGTATTCACTACGATTCAGAAGAATGAGAGATGACCTCATTGAAACCTATCAAATGGAGAAAGGCCTTGATAGAGTGGATGTGGAGAGGCTGTTTCCTATAGTGGGGGTGTCTAGGACCAGAGGGCACAGATAGAGTGGATGTGGAGAGGATGTTTCCTATAGTAGGGGAGTCTAGGACCAGAGGACACAGATAGAGTGGATGTGGAGAGGATGTTTCCTATAGTGGGGGAGTCTAGGACCAGAGGACACAGATAGAGTGGATGTGAAGAGGATGTTTCCTATGGTGGGGGAGTCTAGGACCAGAGGACACAGATAGAGTGGATGTGGAGAGGATGTTTCCTATAGTGGGGGAGTCTAGGACCAGAGGACACAGATAGAGTGGATGTGGAGAGGATTTTTCCTATAGTAGGGGAGTCTAGGACCACAGATAGAGTGGATGTGGAGAGGATGTTTCCTATAGTAGGGGAGTCTAGGACCAGAGGACACAGATAGAGTGGATGTGGAGAGGATGTTTCCTATAGTAGGGGAGTCTAGGACCAGAGGACACAGATAGAGTGGATGTGGAGTGGATGTTTCCTATAGTGGGGGAGTCTAGGACCAGAGGACACAGATAGAGTGGATGTGGAGAGGATGTTTCCTATAGTAGGGGAGTCTAGGACCAGAGGACACAGATAGAGTGGATGTGGAGAGGATGTTTCCTATAGTAGGGGAGTCTAGGACCAGAGGACACAGATAGAGTGGATGTGGAGAGGATGTTTCCTATAGTAGGGGAGTCTAGGACCAGAGGACACAGATAGAGTGGATGTGGAGTGAATGTTTCCTATAGTGGGGGAGTCTAGGACCAGAGGACACAGATAGAGTGGATGTGGAGAGGATGTTTCCTATAGTAGGGGAGTCTAGGACCAGAGGACACAGATAGAGTGGATGTGGAGTGGATGTTTCCTATAGTGGGGGAGTCTAGGACCAGAGGACACAGATAGAGTGGATGTGGAGAGGATGTTTCCTATAGTGGGGGAGACTAGGACCAGAGGGCACAGCCTCAGAATTGAGGGGCATCCTTTTAGAACGGATATGAGGAGGGATTTCTTTAGCCTGTGAGTGGTAAATCTGTGGAATTCTTTGCCACAGGCAGCTGTGGAGGCCATGTCTGTACGTATATTCAAGGCAGAGGTTGATAGATTCATGATTGGTCAAGGCATGAAAGGATATAAGGAAAAGGCAGGAGACTGTAAGACTAAGACTGTAAGCAGAATTAAGCATTAAATTAAATTAATAGCGCAGAATTAGACCATTCAACCCATCGAATTTGTTCCGGCATTTCATAATGGCTGACCATGGGATTCCACTTAACCCCACACACCTGCTTTCTCACCATAACCTTTGATGCCCTGACCCCACTCAGGAGACTATCGATTTTCACCTTAAATATAGCCACAGTCTTGGCCTCTACAGCTGTCTGTGGCAGACTGGGGCTGAGAGAAAAATTGAATCAGCCATGATGAAATAGCAGATCAGACTCGATGGCCTAATCCTGTTCCTGTCTCTTATGGTCTTTTATAAATCTGTGATATAAAAGCTGACCCTGATCCTGATTCTGAAGCGGTTCCAAGCAGGTGATCTTTCATTTGTAGTGGTGAAGTCTGGAGATAAAGTAATTTTTAAGTTGCAAGGAGAAAGGCGGGAAATCAGAGTGGAGGGCAGGAGAGTGGTGGTCAAAGTTCAAAGTAAATTTATTATCAAAGTGTCACTTTATGTCACCGAATACAACCCTGAGAATCATTTTCTTGCAGCCATACTCAATTACTCTATAGAATAATAGCTGTAACAGAGTCTTTGAAAGACTGCCCAACTGGGGCATTCAGAAGTCAACAAACTGTAATTGCTAAATATAAAGAAATAATAATAAATATCAAGAACATGCGATGAAGAGTCCTTGAACCTGAGTCCATTGGTTGAGGGAACATTTCTTTTTAACTCTTTTTATTAATTTTCAAATAAACATAATAAGAAAAACATCAAATATAGAGAGCTTGAGAGTACATAATTAATAGGTTAGAATACAAATACAAACAGTTAATAATCCATATATAACAGCCTCCCAGACTCATGGTAGGTTACAAAAAAATAGAAAAGTAAAAAAAACCCCAAAAAAACAAAAAAAAAACTAACCTAACTGACATGGGCTATTGTATTATATCAGATATACACAGTAGTGTCAATAATTCTGCACCTCTATCCAAATAATTAGGGATGATAAGAATAAGGCTTGGGAAAGGTCAGCTTAACTCATATGATAATGTTGAATAAATGGTCTCCAGGTTTCTTCAGATTTGACTGAGGGGTTGAAAATGGCACTTCTAATTTTTTTCTAAACTCAAACAGGAAATAGTTTGAGAGAACCACTGAAATGTGGTTGGAGGATTAATTTCTTTCCAGTTCAATAGGATAGATATTCTAGCCGTTAGTGTAACAAATGCGATCATTCGCCGGACTGAGGGGGATAATCGACTATTATCCACCACTGGTAAGCCAAAAATTGCAGTAGTAGGATGAGGTTGTAATTTGATATTCAAAACTGTTGAAGTAAAACCAAAAATATCTTTCCAATAATTTTGCAAACAGGGGCAAGACCAAAACATGTGAGTCAATGAGGCAATTTCAGAACGACATTTGCTGCAGATTGAATTGACATGAGAGTAAAATCGAGCAAGTTTGTCCTTGGACATATGAGCCCTATGTACAACCTTGAATTGTATTAGCGCATGTTTGGCACAAATAGAAGAGGAGTTAACTAACTGTAGAATTTTCTCCCACTGCTCTGCGGAACATTTCAATGATGGGACAAATGAAGTTAGCCCCTTTGGTTGAGGGGTAATAACTGTTCCTGAAGCTGGTGGTGTGAGTCCTGAGGCTCTTGTACCTTCTACCTGATGGCAGCAGTGAGAAGAGATCATGGCCTGGGTGGTGGGAGTGCCTGATAATGGATGCTGCCTTGTTGTGGCAGAGTTTCATGTAACTGTGCTCAGTGGTGGGGAGGGCTTTACCCGTGATGGACTGGGCTATATCCACTACTGTTTGCCAGGGAAAAGGTTGGAGCACATGGTTGGGGGAGCTGTTGGTTGTGGGGATTCAGAAAGTTCTGTTTAATTGGTGCAGAACGGAAGAGACTGAATGACTCAAGGGGAAGTAGTGCAGGCTGGGAGAGGATGGGGAATGCTGCTGAATATCAGCTGCTGTGCCTGGGGAGATGTAAGTAGGAGGAGGTGAGTAAAATATGAAATGCAGAGAGAGGAGAGACGCATTATCATTTAATTATTTATGGTTTTATATTGCTATATTTCTTCACTATTCTTGGTTGGTGCGGCTGTAACGAAACCCAATTTCCCTCGGGATCAATAAAATATGTCTGTCTATCTGACTGTATAGGTGCAGAAACAGTGGCCTACCATGGTTGATCATCAGAAATCGTTGAACTCAACCACTAGTCTAAGCCTGTTTATGCATTCTTTTAATTACCTGGCACGTTTTTTAAGTGTGAATTGTTGAATAACCTTTGTGCATTTTAAGACATGGTAGGGATCCTTATCATAAGGATTGTCACCATCTGATTTCTACCATCAGAGAGAAGGTACAGGAGCCTGAAGACACACACTTAACATTTTTGGAGCAGCTTCTTCCCCTCTGCCATCAGATTTCTGAATGGACAATGAACCCATGATAATTACCTCATTATTTTGCTATCTATTTGCACCACTGGTTTAATTTAATGCTTTATTTTGTATATTATTGTAATTTATAGCTTTTTAATGTTTTGCACCGCAATGCTGCAACAAAGCAACAAATTTCATGACAGAAAATATGTCTGTGATAATAAGTCTGATTCTGAATCTGTAAATTGGAAAACTGGTTTCTTATCAGTTGCTCAGAGGTAGAGTGAAAACCTTGCCTTGCACACTGTCCACACAGATCAATTCATTACAGAGTGTGTTGAGGCAGGTCAAGGGAAAACCATAGCAAAGTGGAGAATGGAATGTTACAGGTACAGAGGAAACGCAGTGTGGGTAGGTAGTAAGTGAGCACAAGCTAGATTGTGAGGTCACGAGTGCATCTATATACTGTACATCTATAGTACTGTACTAGGCTATTAATAGCAGGGTAGAAGCTGTTCTTGGGCCTGGTGGTAGATGATTTCAGGTCTGGATTAACAATAGAGTCAGATGGGTATACAGCTTGGAAACAGACCCTTTGACTCAACTTTTTCATGCCCCCTTAGATGCCTATTTGAGGTGGTCCCAATGCCCAAGTATGGCCTATATCCTTCCTTTCCATCTTCAAAGTTCAAGTTTCAAAGTAAGTTTTATTATTAAATTACGGTTGGGATTTTGAGTATGGGGGCAGGGATGTACAGGACAGAGATGAGGAGGAATTTCTTTAGCCAGCGGTTGGTGAAACTGTGAAATTCAGTGTCACAGATGTCTGCGGAGGCCAAGTCATTGGGGATATTTGAAGCAGAAGTTGATAGGTGGTTGATTAGCAAGGGTATCAAAGGTTGTGGAGGGAGGGAAGGAGAACGGGGTTGGAAGGTATAATAACTCAGCCATGATGGAATGGGACTCGATGGGCCGAATGGCCTGATTCTGCTTCTGTTCCTCAGGGTCTTATGGTATAGGACATTGGTAAGTCCTCACTTGGAGTACTGTGTACCAGTCTGGACACCCTGCTATCAAAAATATGTCATTAATCTGGAAAGAGCACAAGAAAGATTCACAAGGATGTTACTAGGACTGAAGAGTTTGAGATACAACGAGGTCCTGGATAGATTGGGACGATTTTCCCTGGAGTGTAGGTGTCTCAGGGTTACTTGATAGAGGTTTATAAAATCCTGAGATGTGTAGATAAGATGAATAATCACAATCTTTCCCCCGGGGTAAAGAAACAGTCCTAAATAAAGATCTCTACCCAAACCATCAACTTCCCATATCATTTCCATAGATGCTCCCTAACTTGCTACATTCCTCCAGCATTTTGTGCACAAAACTAAAGGCATAGTTTTGAACTGGGAGGGGGAAAGATTTAAAGGGGTACTGGGCGATAACATTTTCATATGAAGGTCGGCATGTATATGGAAACAAGCTGCCAGAGGAAGTGGGTGAGGCAGGTATAATTACAAAGTTTGATAGACATTTGGATTGGGAAGGTTCAGTGGGATACTGGCCAAATGCAGGCAGATGGAATGAGCTCAGTTAGAGAGATGAAGATTAGCTTTATTTGCCATCGAAACAGTGAAATGTGTCGTTTTGCTGAACAAACAACACATTCTGAGGATGTGCTAGGGGTTGGGGCAGCCCGCAGGTGTGGACACGCTTCTGGCAATGTCATAGCATGTCCACAACCCTAACCCGTACGTCATTAAAATATGAGAGGAAACCCACATGGTCACGGGGAAAACATACAAACGCCTTGCGGGCAGCAGTGGGAATTGAACCCAGGTCCCTGGCACTGTAAAGCGTTGTGGTAACTACTTCAGAACTACAATGCCCAAGTTATGCAGCTTGGTCTAATGGGTACAGGTGGAAACTTTCTGTTATTTAATTCTGTCAGATTTTCGTTCCGTATCACCTTTCTCCTCCCTTTCAGAAAGTCACTCAAAATAAATCTGTGCTATTTCATTGAGCTCTCCCCGGAGAACCGTTGCTAGAGTCAGAGAGCCGAAGAATACAACAGCACAGAACAGGCTCTTCAGTACATCTGGGCCATTTTGAACTGTTATTCTGCCTAGTCCCATTGCCAGGTACCTGAACCAGAGCCCTTCATACCCTCCCATCCGTGTACCTATCCAACCCTCTTAAAACTCAAAATCGAATATGCCTCCACCACTTCCACTGGCAGTTTGTTCCACACTCTCACCGAGTGAAGATGTTCCCCCCATATTCCCCTTAAGTATTTCACCTTTCACTCATAATCCACAATTTTTAATTGTAATCCCACCCAACCTCAGAGGAAAAAACTGGCTTGCATTTACCCTATCTATACCCCTCATAATTTTGTATACCTCCATCAAAGCTCTCCTCAGTCTTCAATGTTTCAAGGAATATGGTTCTTATGTATTCAATCTTTCCCTATAACTCAGGTCCTCCAGTCCCAGCAACATCCTTGTAACTTTTCTCTGTACTCTTTCAAACTTCTGGTAATCTTACATCTTACATAGGTGTATAAGATGAAGAGAGGCATTGATTGGGTGGGATAGTCAGAGGCTTTTCACCAGGGCTGAAATGGTTGCCATAAGAGGACACAGTTCTAAGGTGTTTGGAAGTAGATACAGAGGAGATGTCAGGGGTAGGTTTTTTACTCAGAGAGTGGTGAGTGCATGGAGTGGGCTGCCAGCGGCAGTGGTGAAGGCAGATACAATAGGATCTTTTAAAAGACTTTTAGATAGGTACATGGAGTTTAGTAAAATAGAGGGCTATAGGTAAGCACAGTAATTTCTAAGATAGGGACATGTTTGGCACAACTTTGTGAGCCAAAGGGCCTGTATTGTGCTGTAGGTTTTCTATGTTTCTATCTTTCCTATCGGTAGGTTGTGGAATCAATTCAGAGTTGTGGTGAGTGAAGTTAACTCCTGCTCCAGAGAAAGAAGTCCTAACCTATTCAACTTTTCCCTGTAACTCAGGTCCTCAAGTCCCGGCAACATCCTTGTAAATTTTCTCTGGACTCTTTCAATTTTATTGATACAAGATCTCCCACTGCCTGCTCAGTGGGCAGCCTCACACTAATACCTTCAACCTACTTGCTAAAAACGTCCATCACCTCCTTCAGATCAAATCCTCTCCAAACATCTCAGCATTAAAGAAGGCAAAGCCTGTCACTCGGGGAGCAGCAGATCTTGGCTGGAAATAAATAATTCATTGTGATAAGATTTAAAATGCTAATTGTCATGAATAAAATGTTAATTGCAATGGAATTAACAACTATTAACCATCGAGGTGTGACTGAAATAAACCAATCACCATGTACTAGTTCAGACTGTGATGGTAACGGAGATAATTACAATGAATTGAAAAAAAAATTTGTTCTGTAAATTAAATAAATAGGAAGGGCAAACTTGCATTTCTGTGGCATCTTAATACATCTTGGGCCCTCCACTCTGCTCTGGTGCCTCTGAAATATAATCTTTGCTTTATAAACAAGCTTTGAGGCATGTTTTGTACAGCCAAATCTGAACAAATCAATGACAAACAAAAGAAAATCGGCAGATACTGGAAATCCGAGTGAAACAGCCTGGATTCCTTGGCTACGTAAGTCCAAGGAAGACGGCCTCCAGCCCCACCAAACTCGAGAGAATGAGGCGCACTCGATCCCACCCCAAACCCCTGTTTGGGTGGATGCTGTAATTTGCTACCCTGTTACAAATTAATGCCCAGAAATAACAGAAAGGACCTTGCATACGACTAAAGGAATTGTATTTATGAATCTTAACTAAAGGTTTAGTAAAGAATAACAAAGAGAAAAGGGCCCATTTTAATTAAACAGTCAACTGTGCACAAATTGGGACTCAGCTTGAACTTCTCTGTGGTTCACGCACTGAGCCCTCGGTCAGTGTGAAAGCACGTCCCACCTTCCATCTCGAACAAACAGGTCTCCCACCAGATCATATGCTACGACTGGTTCTCCCCAGTGCCTTCTCTCTTCATCTCCCTAACAAAAGCCCCAAACACAAACTTAGTGTCCCTCACCAGAGATACGTCCCTTTAATCTGACTGTCCTATTGATGGGACACATTTCTCCTCTCTCTTCTCTTCAACAGTAACCCAAACAAGCATGAAAACAGAACAGACTGCTGTTACAGAGCTGCCAAAATGAAATACATACAGCATAACAGTAAAAATATGAACCAGGCCATTACACGAGCAACACACACGAAATGCTGGAGGAACTCGGCAGGCCAGGCAGCATCTAGGAAAAGCGTACAGTTGACGTTTCGGGCTGAAACCCTTCGGCAGGACTAAGCAAACCAATGGACCAGTTACTGCGGATAGAGGACTCCCATCCAGGACATACTCTGAGTTCATGGATCCCTCAGCATTGTGAAGGACTCCTCTCATCCGTCCCATAATCTCTCTGACCTCCTACCATCAGGCGGAAGGTACTGCAGTGTAAGTCCCGATGAAGGGTCTCGGCCTGAAAAGTTGATTGTTTACACGTTTCTACAGGTGCTGCCAGACCTGTTGAGTTCCTCTAGCGTTTTGTATGTGATTTCCAGCATCTGAAGTTTTTCTCATGCCTGCAGTATAAGAACAAGAACTGTTAGGCTGGGTAACAGCTTCTTCTGCCAGGTTGTGAGACGTCGGAAACCCCTGATACCATCACGTACACGTTATCTGTGACAGCACCAAGAGCATTATACTGTTGTATACAGAACAGTTTCTATTATCTGTTAACATTATTTGTACTGTGTTTTGCACCTTGGCCCCAGAGGAGCATTGTTTTGTTTAACTGTGTGCATGTGTACAGTTGAATGAAAATGAGCTTGAACTCCAAGTACTGACCCAGACAAAAGGACGGACACTTCTGCCGTCATGCGACCTTGACGTAGTGTCCTCTTACGTTCTCCTGAGCGGCAGAAGGGATCTCAAGTTAATTTCCCTTCCAAGTGCCTCCACTTAGAGTCATTGAGTCAAATCAGAATCAGAATCAGGTTGAACACTCGGCATATGTCATGAAATTTGCTGCTATGCAGCAGCAGTACATTTAAGTATATATATTATATATATATTTTAAAGTTCTATTAAATAAATAGTGCAAAAGGAGAAAGAAAAAAAGTAGTGAGGTAGTGTTCGTTCCTCAATATCCATTCAGAAATCAGTTGGCAGCGGGGGAGAAGCTGTTCCTGAATCGTCAAGTGTGTGTCTTCAAACTCCTGTATCTCTTTCCCAATGGTAGCAATGAGAAGAGAGCATGTCCAGGGTGATGGGGGTCATTAGTGATGGATGGTGACTTCTTGAGGCCTCACTCCTTGAAGATGTCTTTGATACTGCAGATGCTAGTGCCCATGATGGAGCTGACTGAGTTTACAACTTTCGATCCTGTGCAGTGACCACCACCTCTCTCCTGATAATGCAGATGGTCAGAATGCTCTACAGCATGGAAACAGGTTCCTCATCCCACTGAGTCTGTGTTTGCTATCAAGCACCCTATCCTAGAGTCATAGAGCCCTTTGGCCCATCAAGACTATTCCAACCACATGCCCACCCAGTTAGGCCCCATTTCCTGCATTCCCCCCTTCCTTCTAAACTCCATGTACCCATCCAAGTGCTTCTCAAACGGTGCTCTCGTACCTGCCTCAACCACTTCCTCAGGCACCTCGTCCCATATACTCACCACCCTCTGCATGAAAAAGTTGCCTCTTAAATCCCTTTTAAATCTTTCCCTTCTCACCCCATACTTGTGCCCTCTGGTTCTGGACTCCCCTATCCTGGGGAAAAGCATGTTATTATTCACCATCTCTATGCCTTGCATAATTTAAAACATAATTATATCAGAAACAGGTTTAATACCGCTGGCATATGTTGTAAAATCTGTTGTTATGTGGTAGCAGTGCACTGGAATACATAATAATTGAACTATTATGTGAGGTAGTGTTCCTGGTTCATTGCCCATTCAGAAATCTGATGACGGAGGGCAAGAAGCTGTTCCTGAGTCACTGACTGTGTGCCTTCAGGCTTCTGTGTCTGCACCATGATGGTAACAGTGAGAAACCACGTCCTGGGTGATGACAATAGACAATAAACAATAGGTGCAGGAGTAGGCCATTCAGCCCTTCTAACCAGCACCACCATTCACTGTGATCATGGCTGATCAAACAATCAGTACCCCGTTCCTGCCCTCTCCCCATATCCCTTGACCCTGCTATCTATAAGAGCTCTATCTAACTCTCTCTTGAATGCATCTAGAGACTTGGTCTCCACTGCCTTCTGGGGCAGAGCATTCCACATATCCACCACTCTCTGGGTGAAAAAGTTTTTCCGCATCTCAGTTCTAAACGGCCTACCCCTTATTCTTAAACTGTGGCCTCTAGTTCTGGACTCACCCATCAGCGGGAACATGCTTCCTGCCTCCAGCATGTCCAATCCCTTAATAATCTTATATGTCTCAATCAGATCCCCTCTCATCCTTCTAAATTTCAGTGTATATAAGCCCAGTCGCTCCAATCTTTCAACATGTGACAGTCCCTCCATTCCGGGAATTAACCTTGTGAACCTACGTTGTACTCCCTCAATAGCAAGAATGTCCTTCCTCAAATTTGGAGACCAAAACTGCACACAATACTCCAGGGGGGTCTCACCAGGGCTTTGTACAGCTGCAGAAGGACCTCTTTACTCCTAAACTCAATTCCTCTTGTTATAAAGGCCAGCATGCCATTAGCTTTCTTCACTGCCTGCTGTACCTGCATGCTTGCTTTCATTGACTGATGTACAAGAACACCTAGATCTTGTTGTACTTCCCCTTTTCCTAACTTGACTCCATTTAGATAGTAATCTGCCTTCCTGTTCTTGCCACCAAAGTGGATAACCTCACATTTATCTACATTAAACTGCATCTGCCATACATTTGCCCACTCACCCAACCTGTCCAAGTCACCCTGCATTCTCATAACATCTTCCTGACATTTCACACTGCCACCCAGCTTTGTGTCATCAGCAAATTTGCTAATGTTACTTTTAATCCCTTCATCTAAATCATTAATGTATATTGTAAACAGCTGCAGTCCCAGCACCAAACCTTGCGGTCCCCACTGGTCACAGCCTGCCATTCCAAAAGGGACCCATTAATTGCTACTCTTTGTTTCCTGTCAGCCAGCCAATCTTCAATCCATGTCAGTACTCTGCCCCCAATACCATGTGCCCTAATTTTGCCCACTAATCTCCTATGTGGGGCTTTATCAAAAGCTTTCTGGAAGTCCAGGTACACTACATCCACTGGCTCTCCCTTGTCCATTTTCATAGTTACATCCTCAAAAAGCTCCAGAAGATTAGTCAAGCATGATTTTCCCTTCATAAATCCATACTGACTCAGACTGATCCTTCTACTGCTGTTTGAATGTGTTGTAATTTCCTCTTTTATAATTGACTCCAGCATCTTTCCCACCACTGACATCAGGCTAACCGGTCTATAATTCCCTGTTTTCTCTCTCCCTCCTTTCTTGAAAAGTGGGACAACAATAGCCACCCTCCAGTCAGCAGGAACTGTTCCTGAATCTATAGAACATTAGAAAATGATTACCGATGCGTGCACGATTTCTAGAGCCACCTCTTTAAGTACCCTGGGATGCAGACCATCAGGTCCCGGGGACTTATCAGCCTTCAGACTCAACAGTCTATCCAACACCATTTCTTGCCTAATATAAATTTCCTTCAGTTCATCCTTTACCCTAGTTCCTTTGACCACTATTACATCTGGGAGATTGTTTGTGTCTTCCCTAGTGAAGACAGATCCAAAGTACCTGTTCAACTCTTCTGCCATTTCCTTGTTTCCCATAATAAATTCACCCGTTTCTGTCTTCAATGGCCCAATTTTGGTCTTAACTATTTTTTTGCTATTCACATGCCTAAAGAAGCTTTTACTATCCTCCTTTATATTCTTGGCTAGTTTACCTTCATACCTCATTTTTTCTTGGTGTATAGCCTTTTTTGTTATCTTCTGTTGCTCTTTAAAAGCTTCCCAGTCCTCTGGTTTCCGGCTCATCTTTGCTATGTTATACTTCTTCTCTTTTATTTTTATACTGCCCTTTACTTCCCTCGTCAGCCACGGCTGCCTTTTACTCCCCTTAGGATCTTTCTTCCTTGTTGGAATGAACCGATCCTGCACCTTCTGCATTATTCCCAGAAATACCTGCCATTGTTGTTCCACTGTCTTCCCTGCTAGGGTATTGTTCCATTGAACTTTGGCCAGCTCCTCCCTCATAGCTCCATAGTTCCCTTTGTTCAACTGTAATACTGACACATCCGATTTTCCCTTCTCCTTCTCAAATTGTAGGTTAAAACATATCATATTATGGTCACTACCTCCTAATGGTTCCTTTACCTCGAGGTCCCTGATCAAATCCGGTTCATTGCACAACACTAAATCTAGAATTGCCTTCTCCCTGGTAGGCTCCAGTACGAGCTGTTCTAAGAATCCATCTCGGAGGCACTTCACAAACTCCCTTTCTTGGGGTCCAGTACCATTCTGATTCTCCCAGTCTACCTGCATGTTGAAATCCCCCATGACAACTGTATCATGACCTTTGCGACATGCCAATTTTAACTCTTCGTTCAACTTACACCCTACATCCATATGTTGTGTTAGTCGGTAACACGAATGACACATGGCACCCTATGTTTATTTTATATAGCGATACAGTGCAGAGTAGGCCCTTCCGCCCCAGTGACCCCACAACCCCCGTTAACCCTGACCTAATCACGGAACTATTTACAATGAACATCTTTGGACTATGGGAGGACACGGAAGCATGTGGGGAAAACACACAGATTTTACAGGGAGGCCATACAGAGACTCCTTACAGAACAGTGCAGAATTGAACTCTGAACTCTGGAACCCTCCCCCCTCCCCCAGGGGTCCTTACTGGCAGACACAGCCGCTCCTCATTCTCCTACGTTCCAAGCAATAAAGACTGAGTCTAGCCAACCTCTCCCTGCAAATCAGGCCTTCACCGAACCATACAACCAACAACCAACACATCCTGAGGATGTGCTGGGGGAAGCCTGCAAATGCTGTCATACATTCCAGTGCCAACCACAGCCTGCCCACAGCGTTCAGCGGAACTACACAAGCAACGACACCACAAAACAAGCCCCTTTCCTCCCTCCTACTCTCTCTCTCTCTCTCTCTCTCTCACACACACACACACACACACACACACACACACACACACACACACACACACACACACACACACACACACACACACACACACACACACACACACCCCTCCAACTCCAATCGTATTCATTCATTTGTCATATATATTGGGCACCATGGTAACGTACTGGTTAGCACTACACTATTAAAGCTGGTGGGGAGGGAGGGCATGCCCTTTTCTCACTGTTACCACCAGGAAGGAGGTACAGAAGCCTGAAGGCACACACTCAGTGATTCAGGAACAGCTTCTTCCCCTCTGCCATCTGATTCCTAAATGGACATTAAACATGTGAACACTAACTCACATTTTTAATACATATTATTTCTGTCTTTTGCATGATTTTTAATCTATTCAATATATGTATACTTATTGATTTACTTATTTATTATTATTATTATTGTAGATTTTTCTCTTCTTCTAGATTATGTATTGCATGGAACTGCTGCTGCTAAGTTAACAAATTTCACGACAAATGCCGGGGATGATAAACCTGATTCTGATTCTGACTTTGATCTTAATCCGACAGCCTCCATCTCTGTCTGACTCACAGACATTCGACCTCCGACTTCCAGCAGACTCACAGACCCAGGACTTTGGCAATCAGACCTTTACTTCTGGCCTACCGCACATCGGTCTTTGACCTCCATGTTACAATCTTCAATACCGATCCCAGGAGGCTGATGCAGGTAAGTGTGGGGCGAGTGTCTCACGAACAAGTTCCCATTTTCTATGGAGGAATGTTCTGACCAGGTCAGAACAAGGTCAGGTACAGCTTGTGGTGAACTACATATACCTGTCTGGACACGCCCCCTGCTGACTGCTCCTGTGGCTCCTCCCACGGACCCCGGTATAAAGGCGATCGAGGCCTGAGCCCGGCCTCTCAGTCTCCAGGATGTAGTATGGTGGTCACTCACTGCTTGTTCCTTCTTCCAGTCAATAAAAGCCGATATCTCGCCTTTACGTCTCAGAGTGAGTTATTGATGGTGCATCACAGCTCACTTCCATCTTTGTCATTCTTAAAATCATTGACATTCAATTAATTAAGCTCTGTAGCCTGGAGTCTGTCTATATCTTAGTTTCACAAACAAAGTATAGTTTTAATGTGCTTTTTTCCTGTCAAGATGGTTGTTTTGATGTGCCTAGTGTGGTAGTGTAGTGGGTAGTGTTTGTCACTCTCAGTTTCATCTTCCACCGCCAGCTAGCGGTCTAGCAAAAAGGAGAGCTGAACGTGTAAGTCTCTCCCTGCCAGTACATAGCCTCTCCAACAGCAAGCCTCATGTAGATCCTCCTCCCTGGTGACACACAGAAACTGAACTCCCTTTGGACTCAGGCTGAACTACAGAGGATGGGAGGAGGTCTGGTCTGGCACCCGCACACGTAGCGCACAGGCCCACCGGTGTGTGGCCACACCCTGGTGCTCATGCCCAGATCCCCAGCTCTGGGTAAGTAGCCCCACTGCCTTGTGGGCAGCCTCAGGAGAGTCAAACTCAGACAGAAAATCCAGAGTGGAGCCCGTGAACTGGCCGGACATCACTGAACATCCTTCCGGCAGCTTCTGCAGCCAAGCAGGTGCCAAACATATTGATTCATAAGCTTTCCTTTGGACTACACTGGTGAGGGTGAGTGGGGATCTAGATGACTGGGCATCTCAGGATCTTCATACCTTCTGCCCAGGCTTGTGATGTTAATCATCACCCATTGACCTTCTGGACAGATGCTAACCACCAATGTATTTTTTTTAAATTTAATTGAATTTAACTCAAATTTTGATTTCAATATTTAAGAGAAGTTTGGATAAGTACAGGGATAGGAAGGCTATGGTCCAAGAGCAGGTTGATGGGACTAGGCAGAATAACGGTTCAGTACTGACTAGATGGGCTGAAGGACCTTCTTCTGTGCTGTAGTGCTCTATGACTCCATTATTCTAATAAGAAAAAAAAGCAATTTAAAATCAAATGCCAAACATGATTTTCCCTTCATTACACTGATGGGAAGAGGTAAGGTTGAGTTCAATTACAGACGCTGCCTTGAATTTTGATTTTTCCCTTCAGATGATTTGAAATGAGAAGCTTAAAATATATGTGTAACTTGCAGATAATTTGATTATGTAGACAAAGAATGAATATTGCCAAACCCCTCCTTTTCAGAGCAGGCTTCCGGGCTGATCCTGTCAGTGTCTGGTTGATATATCTGCTGAATAATCCTGGCAGCCAGTTCCAATAAACTGGGAGAGGAGACTCCAATGCCAAGAACAGAAAATGCAAGATGTACTGGATACAGCCCAGTCCATCACGGGTAAAGCCGTCCCAATCATTGAGTATATCTACGTGACACTCTGTTGCAGTGAAGCAGCTCCCATCATCAAGGATCCCCACCACCCAGGACATGCTCTCTTCTCACTGGTGTAATATGGAATGAGGTACTGAAACCTGGTTCAGGAACAGTTCTCAGCCTTCCACCATCAGGCTCCTGAACTGCTTTAGATATCTTCACTCACCACAACACTGAAATGATCACTGAACACCTTTGGACTTACCTTAAGAGACTTTACAACTCACGTTCTCAGCATTATTTATTTATCTATCAATATATCTGTCTATCTCCCCATGTATTTATCGATACAGGGAACATTGCCCCAAGATTCAGTGGAGTAGATTTAGGATGGAGATGAGGAAGGAGCTGCTTTTCCCAGAGAGTGGTGGATCTGTGAAATTCTCTACCCAATAAAGCAGTGGAGGCTACCTCAGTAAATATGTTTACACAAGGATGGACAGATTTTTGCATAGTAGGGGAATTAAAGGTCATGGGGAAAAAGCAGGTAAGTGGAGATGAGTCCATGGTCAGATCAGCCATGATCTTATTGAATGGTGGAACAGGCTTGTTGGGCCAGATGGCCGACTCCTGCTCCAATTTCTTATGTTCTATCTATCTATCTATCTATCTATCTATCTATTTGTTTGCTTGTTGGTTTTTGCACAATTTGACTTCTTTTGCGCATTGGTTGCTTATCAGTCTTGCTGTGAAGTTTTTCATTGATTCTACTGCATTTCTTCGTTCTACTGTGACTGCCTGCAAGAAGGTGAATCTCAGGGTTGTATATGGTGACATATACATAATTGCATAATAAATTTACTTTGAACTTTGAGATATATCCATGACAGGGTGGACTTTGGTAATGTAGCGAGTGTGTGTGAGGGCTGCACGTGGTGCAATGCGATCACTGTGACTGGTTAACTGCGACTTGTCCAGGGGCAGAGAGGGTGGGGATGGGGAGATTCAATACAGAATATTGAAGCCTGAAAGTCAAACAGAGGTCCAGAAACGCGCGTGTGTGTGCGTGTGTGTGTGTGTGTGTGTGTGTGTGTGTGTGTGCGTGTGAGAGAGAGAGGGGAGAAGGGAGAAAAGAGGCTTATTTTGCCATTGTTGCTTGTTGTGTTCTGTGTTGTTCTGCTGAGCATTGTGGGTATGCTGCCTTGGCGCCAGAATGTGTGACATCACACCCCTGGGTGGGATGTTGGTTGTTAACACAAACAATGGGTTTCACTGTATCTTTCAATGTACATGTGATAAATAAATCTCAAATCTGAGCATTAAGCTCCCAGAAATTTCAGAATGTGAAGGGCTGACTTGTGTGTTGGAAAGGTCTGGGGAGTACCAGTGACCCATGTTCAATTCCTGCCGCTGTCTGGAAGGTGTTTGTACGTTCTCCCTGTGACTGTGTGGGTTTCCTCCGGGTGCTCTGGTTGCCTCCCACGTTCCAAAGATGTCCAGGTTCATATGTTAATTAATCATGTTAGTCTAATTGGACAGCACAGCCTTGTTAGGTTGGAAGGGCCCGTTAGTGCGCTGAATCTCTAAATCAGGGGTTCCCAACTTCGAGTACACAGACCCCTCAGTTAATGGTAAGGATTCATGGAATAAAAAAGATTGGGAAGCCCTGTTCGATATAAAAAATTTTAAAAGGAGGGTGGGAAGCAGAAGGTGGGTAGGGGGATGGTGCTTTAGAGAGTGAAGGTAAGGCCCTTGCATTAAGAAAGAATGGGGGCTTTAAGCATGAAGGAAATTACAGAGGACAATTCACACCAGGAGTGTGTGAAATGAGCAACTTTTTAATCAGGGCAGCGATCGAGATTTTGAAGGCAAAGTTTCGCAGCAGTTTTTCTGAGTTGCCAATCAGCAAGAGGGATTTGTTAGAAAAGACCAACAAGGATAATTCAAGTTCAAGTGGAGCGGTGTGCCTGACTTTAGAGTGACTTTAGCTCGTCAGGCTTGGGTGAGAGAGAAGTATCTTGTAAGTCACTCCCTCTCTGTCCTTATTTGTTCATTCCCCGTCTGTTCGGGCAAAGTAATTTAGTGAGAATGGCTCCAGGGGCAATGTTTTGTACTCTGTGTGTGGGATGTGGGAAGTCTGGGAGATGCCCAGTCTCCAGGAGAAATACATCTGCACCAGGTGCGTCGAGCTGCAGCTCCTGAGAGAACGTATTAAGGAACTGGAGCTGCAGCTCGATGATCTTCCACTCATACAGGAGAATGAGGAGATGACAAACAGGAGCTACAGGGAGGTAGTTAGCCCTCACTTGCAGGAGATGGGTAACTAGGTGACTGTCAGGGGAAAGAAGGGAAATGCACAGACAGTGCAGAGTACACCAGTGGCCATTCCCCTCGATAATAAGTATAAAACTTTAGATACTATTGAGGGGGACGACCTACCAGGGGAAGCTATGGTGACTGGATCTCTGGCACTGAGTCTGGAGCTGTGCTTCAGAAGAGCAGAGAGGTGAAGAGGACTGCAGTGCTTACAGCTGATTCCATAGTCAGAGACGAGGTTCTGTGGGCGCGATAGATACATTCGGGTGGTATGCTGACTACCTGGTGCCAGGATCAGGGATACATGATCTTGTCCATGGCATTCTCAACGGTGAGGGTGAGCAGCCAGAAGTCTTGGTACGTATTGGCACCAATGACATAGGTAGACAAGGTGAGGAGGTTTTATGGAGTGAGATAGAAAGCTGAGAAACAGGGCCTCCAGGGTGATAATCTCTGGATTGCTGCCTGTGTCACGTGCCAGTGAGGGTAAGAAGAGAATGATTTGGCAGGTGAATGAGTGACTGAGGAACTGGTGCAGGGGGCAGGCGTTCAGATTTATGGATTATTGGGATCTCTTCTGGGGAAGGTATGACCCGTACAAAAGGGAAGGGTTGCATCTGAACCAGAGGGGGTCCAATATCCTTGAGGGCAGATTGACTAGAGTTGTTTGGGTGAGTTTAAACTAATTTGGCGGAGGTGGGGGTGGGAATCGGGGTGAGAGTGCAGAAGGTGAGGAAGTTGGTTTACAAACAGAGGCATTATGTAATGACAGGTTGATGGTAGGACAAAATTGCAGTCAACAAGATGAGTTGCAATGTAAAAGGTCAAAATCGAAATGGGTGAATACAGGATTAAAGGTGTTACTGTATATCAAAACGTGTGCAGTATACGGAATAAGGTTGATGAACTCGTAGCACAGTTACAGATTGCCAGGTATGATGTTGTGGCCATCACTGAATCACGGCTGGAAGAAGATCATAGCTGGGGGCTAAATGTCCAAGGGTACACATTGCATCGAAAGGACAGGCAGGAAGGCAGAGGAGGTAGCATGGCTCTGTTGGTGAAAAAAGTGAAATCAAATCATTAGAAAGAGGTGACGTAGGGTCAGAAGGTGTCGATTCATGTTGGGATAGAGCTAAGGAACTGCAAGGGTAAAAAGACCCTGATGGGAGTTGTATACAGACTCCCAAACAGTAGTAAGGATGTGGTCTACAAATTGCAATGGGAGATAGAAAAGGGCAATGTTACAATAGTCATGAGATATTTCAATATCCAGGCAGATTGGGAAAATCAGGTTGGTGCGGAATCCCAAGCAGAGTAATTTCTAGAGTGCCTATGAAATGGCTTTTTAGAGCAGCTCATGGTTGAGCCCACTCGGGGACCAGCTGTTCTGAATAGGATACTGAGCAATGAATTGATTAGAGAGCTTAAGGTAAAAGAACCCTTAGGGGAAAGTGATCATAATATGATCAAATTCATCTTGAACTGAGAAGGAGAAGCTAAAGTCAGATGTACCAGTATTCCAGTGGAGTAAGGGGAATTACAGAGGCATAAGAGAGGAGTTGGCCAGAATTGATTGGAAAAGAACACTGGCAGGGATGATGGCAGAGCAGCAATGTCTGGAATTTCTGGAAGCAATTCAGAAGGCACAGGATATATACATCCCAAAGAGGAAGAGGTATTCTAAAAATAAGATGACACAACCACAGCTAACAAGAAAAATCAAAGTCAACATAGAAGCCAAAGGGAGGGCATATAATAGAGCAAAAAAAAAGGGAAGTTAGAGTTTTGGAAAGCTTTTAAAAACCAACAGAAGACAATTAAAAAAGTCATTAAGAAGGTAAAGATGCAATATGAAGATAAGGTAGTCAATAATATTAAGGAGGACACAAGAAGTTTCTTCAGATACATAGAGTGTAAAAGAGAGGCAAGAGTGGATATCTGAAAGCTGGAAAATGATGCTGGAGAGGTAGTAATGATGACAAGGAAATGGCGGATGAACTGAATAAGTATCTTGCATCAGTCTTCTCTGTGAAAGACACTAGCAGCATGGTGAAAGTTTCAGGAGTCAGGGGCATGCAGTGTGTGAAGTTGCTATTACTAGAGAGAGAGTTCTTGGGAAACTGTAAGATCTGAAGGTAGATAAGTCACCTGGACCAGATGGTGTACACCCAGGTTTCAGAAAGAGGTGGCTGAAGAGATTGTCGAGATATTAGTAATGATGTTTCAAGAATCACTAGATTCTGGAATAGTTCCGGAAGACTGGAAAATTGCAAATGTCACTCCATTCTTCAAAAAGGGAGAGAGGCAGAAGAAAGGAAGTTATAGGCCAGAGAGTCTGAAGATGTTAGAGTCGACTGTTAAAATGTGGTTTTGGGGTACTTTGATACATAAAAAAATAGGACGTAGTCAGCATAGTTTCCTCAAGGGAAAATGTTGCCTGACAAATCCATTGGAATTCTTAGAAGAAATAACAAGCAGGATAGGCAAAGGAAATTCAGTTGATGTTATGTATTTGGATTTTCAGAAAGCCTTTGACAAGATGCCTCACATAAGGCTGCTTAACAAGCCCATGGTATGACAGGAAAGATTCTGGCATGGATAAAGCAGTGACTGATTGGCAGGAGGCGAGAAGTAGGAATAAAGGGAGCCTCTTCTGGTTGGCACCGGTTACTAATGGTATTCCACAAGGGACTATATTGGGACTGATTCTTTTTATGTTGTGTGTCAATCATTTGGATAATGGAATTGATGCCTTCGTTGCAAAGTTTGCAGACGATATGAAGATAGATGGCAGAGCAGGTAGCTTTGGGGAAATAGGAAATAGGACATAGACAAATAAGTGACAGATGGAATACAGTGTCAGGAAGTGTATGACCTTTAAAGAGGGGGAACCTTTGCAAGGCAAAAGGTCCCGATGGAGTAGCTGGTAAGGCTCTGAAAATCTGTACCAACCAATTGGCAAGAGTATTCACGGACATTTTCAACCTCTCACTGCTACAGGTGGAAGTTCCCACTTGTTTCAAAAAGGCACCAATTATACCAGTGCCTAAGAAGAATAATGTGAGCTGCCTTAATGACTATTGCATGGTAGCACGCACATCGACAGTGATGAAATGCTTTGAGAGGTTGGTCATGACTAGACTGAACTCCTGCCTCAGCAAGGACTTGGACCCAATGCAATTTGCCTATCGTCACAATAGGTCAATGGCAGATGCAATCTCAATGGCTCTCCACATGGCTTTAGACTACCTGGACAACACAAACACCGATGTCAGGATGTTGTTCATCAACTATAGCTCAGCATTAAATACCATCATTCCCACAATCCTGATTAAGAAGTTATAGAACCTGAGCCTCTGTACCTCTCTTTGCAATTGGATCCTCAACTTCCTAATCAGAAGACCACAATTTGTGTGGAATGGTGATAACACCTCCTCCTCACTGGCAATCACATGGTCACACCTCAAGGGTGCGAACTTAGCCCACTGCTCTGCTCTCTCTATATCCATGACTGTGTGGCTAGGTATAGCTCAAGTGCCATCTATAAATTTGCTGATGATACAACCATTGTTGGTAGCCTCCCAGATGGAGACGAGAGGGCACACAGGAGTGAGATATGCCAACTAGTGGAGTGGTGTCGCAGCTACAACTTTGCACTCAACATCAGTAAGATGAAAGAGCTAATTGTGGACTTCAGGAAGGGTAAGACGAAGGAAAACATACCAATCCTCATAGAGAGATCAGAAGTGGAGAGAGTGAGCAGTTTCAAGTTCCTGGGTGTCAAGATCTATAAGGACCTAACCTGGTCCCACCAGGTCGATGCAGTTACAAATAAGGCAAGACAGCAACTATACTTGATTAGGAGTTTGAAGAGATTTGGTAAATCAACAAATACACTCAAACACTTCTATAGATGTACTGTGGAGAGCATTCTGACAGGCTGCATCACTGTCTGGTATGGGTGGGGAGGGGCTACTGCACAGGACCGAAAGAAGCTGCAGAGGGTTGTAAATTTAGTCGGCTCCATCTTGGGTACTAGCCTACAAAGTACCCAGGACATCTTCAGGGAGCGGTGTCTCAGAAAGGCAGCGTCCATTATAAAAGACCTCCAGCACCCAGGGCATGCCCTTTCCTCACTGTTACCATCAGGTAGGAGGTACAGAAGCCTGAAGGCACACACTCAGTGATTCAGGAACAGCTTCTTCCCCTCTGCCATCCGATTCCTAAATGGACATTGAACCAATGAACACCACCTCACTTTTTAAATATATATAATTTTTGTTTTTTGTACAATTTTTAATCTATTTGATATACATATACAGTAATTTATTTATTATTATATATTTTCTTCTTCAAAATTATGTATTGCAAGGAACTGCTGCTGCTAAGTTAACAAATTTCATGACACATGCCAATGATAATAAACCTGAATCTGATTCTAATTGTGTACTTTCATAGAAGAAATGAAAGGGTTGACTATTTTCTGAATAGAGAGAAAATAAATCTGAGGCCCAGAGGGACTTGGGAGTCGTTTGCAGGATTCCCTAAAGGTTTAGTCTTGAGGAAGGCAAGCGTAATGTTAGCATTCAGTTCAAGAGGACTGGAATATAAAAGCAGGGGATGTAATGTTGAGACTTTATAAAGCACTGGTGAGGTCTCACTGAGTATTGTGAGGTGTTTTAGGCCCTTTATCTTGGAAAGGATGCACTGAAACTGGAGAGGGTTCAAAGGAGATTCATGAAAATGATTCCTGGGTTAAATGGCTTATCATGTGAAGGACATTTGATGGCTGTGAGCCTGTATTCAGTGGAATTTTGACGAATGAGGGGTGACCTCATTGAAACCTATTGAATGGTAAAAGGCCTTGATAGAGTAGATGTGATGAAAATGTTTCCTATGGTGGGGGTGCCAGGATGTTTCCTATGGTGAGAGAGTCCAAGACCAGGGGTCACAGCCTCAGAATAGAGGGGCATCCTTTTAGAGCAGAGATGAGGAGGAATACCTTTAGCCAGAGAATGCTGAATCTGTGGAATTTGTTGCCACAGGCAGCTGTGGAGGCCAAGCCTTTATGTATATTTAAGGCAGATGTTGATAAATTCTTGATTGGTCAGGGTGTGAAGGGATATGGGGAGAAGGCAGGAGATTGGGGCCGAGAAAATTGGATCAGCCATGATGAATTGGTAGAACAGACTTGATGGGCCAAATGGCCTAATTCTGCTCCTATATCTTAAGGTCTTGTGGTCTTATGGACATTATCAGTTGATGGAGAAAGGAAAGGAGGTAGGGGTTTTGGGAAGAAGGGAGTAAGGGTTTTTAAAAAGGGAATGAAGAAATAGAGGCTTGTAAATAGGAAGAGGAGAGTCTTTATGCAAAGGAGGGTGTAGGGGTTATATATAGAGAGAGCTGAATTTTAGAACGTAGCACAGTACAGGCCCTTTGGCCCATGATGTCGTGCCAACCTCTTAACCGACTCTAAGATCAGTCTAACCCTTCCCTTGTGCAGAGACTCCAGTTTTCCATCATCCGTGTTAAGTTTCGTAACTCCAAAATGCAACAACTAATCAAAAGAAGAAAAATAAGACGGGAGCCCGAGGGGCATGTCTAGTTTTGTTTTTTACTTTAAGCGAGGTGCGTGGTGGTGTGACGACGTATGCTGTTCACGCACAGTACTTTTGCATATAACCTGTAAAGGATTACTTAAGCATGCAAGGATGCTTAATCAAACAATATATATGCAATATTACTCAAGTATTACTGAAGTATTATCTGCCTGTGTCAGCACCCAGCAGTGCATTGCACGCACCCACTTTGAACTGGCTTTACTTGAAGGCATTGATTGCATGACCTATAGCATGCTGTCTGTGTGAATGACTCATGCCTTTTTCAGAGGCAGTAACTAGCACAGTGCGGAGATCCAGTTCTCTTACGAAGTCGTCTCTGGCATGATGCATCTTTAAAGGTGATGATTATCACCTGTCAAAGACATCACACCGTGACATTCCTGTTGGCAATCAGGCGGAGCGGCTTTCGACTTCCCAGGCTTGTTCACGTTCAGAGCTGTCACTTTCAATTGCTACGGAGTTCCTTGACCTCCCCAATTAGCCTCCATTCTAATTGGCTGCAACGCTCCCCTTTGAGTGGCATACGACGCTGGCAGATATCATCGCTGTCCGCTTTGTCTGCTCCCAAAGGCACTATGCTCTATCTTCCTGTCCTGCAGCAAGGGCAAAAATCTCTCGCAGTTGTGTGGAAAATAGACTTGGATTTCTGAAGTACCTTTCATCAGTTCCAGGTACTTTGTTGCCAATGATGTACTTTATGGACTCTTGTAAAGTCAAATTAAATTTATAAACTAAGTACTTACATCAATTAACTTATTTATTGATTGATTGATTGAGATACAGCACAGAAAAGGCCGTTCCAACTCTTCAAGCCATGTTGCCCGGCAATCCTCTGATTTAATCTGAGCCTAATCACTGGAGGATTTACAGTAACCAATTAACCTACCAATCGATATGTCTTTGGGCTCTGGGAGGAAACCAGAACACCTGAAGGAAACTCACATGGTCACGGAGAATTGCACCCAGGTCGTCTGTACTGTGAAACCTGCTAACCATACACCAACGTGCTGTCCCTGCACTGTAAAACCATGAGATCATGAGGCATAAGGAGCAGAATTGGATCTGAGGACACAGGGACGTATCCTGAGAGCAGAGATGAGGAGGAATTTCTATAGCCAGAGTGTGGTGAATCTGTGGAATTCATTGCCACTCTTTGGGTTTATTTAAGATGGAGGTTGATAGATTCTTGATTAATCTGGGGAGAAGGCAGGGAAATGGGGTTGAGAGGGATAATGAATCAGTTATAATGGAATGGCAGAGCAGAATCAATGGGCCAAATGGCCCAATTCTGCTCCTAAGCACTATGGTCTTACAGACTAATTCCATTTGGAGGTATTATGGCCATGTAAATCTTGGACCACACAGCAGTGGCACTTGAAGAGGCTGGTAGCATGCAAAGTCTTTGATGTTAATTAGCAAGTTGAGTGTTACCTCACAGCCAATCTTTTTTTTGCCATCAGTTTATGTCCCAAATGAAATTTTTGAAGTGATTACCTCCGTGATAGCCAGAAAGCTCTGATAGTGCAGTAATTTGAATGCACAGGAACACAAAGAGCTGCAGAGAGCAGTGGGCACTGGCTAACACATCACAGCCACATCCTTCACCAGCAACAGGAATGTCTACAGGAGCTGTTGCTTCAAGAGGGGGACATCTATCTGGGCCGTGCCATCTTTTTGCATCTGCACACCATTGCGCAGAAACCTGAAGTCCCACACCACCAGGTTTAAGCACTTCAGCTATTCAGTTCTTGAAGCAAACTGTACACCCGGTCAACAACAAGTGAGCAAAACTATGACCACTTTGACCATCATGCACTAAAAGGCAAAACTCTTCCCACTGTTGAGTATATTTATACGGAGTATCCACCATCAAAGACCCCTACCTCCCAGGCCATGCTCTCTTCTCTCTTCCAACATCGGGCAGGAGATACAGGAGTCTTAGGTCCCACCACACCAGGTTCAGGAACAGTTATTATCCTTCAACCACCAGGCTCCTGAACCGCTGCGGATAACTTCACTCACCTCAACCCTGAACTGATTCCTACAGACTCACTTTCAAGGATCCTTTACAAATTATTTTCTCAGTTTTATTTTTTTAATTGCACAATTGGCCTTCATTTGCACATTGATTGTGTGTCAATGTTTATGGAAAGTTTTTCATAAATTTTACTGGATTTATTTATTTTCCTGTGAATGCCTGGAAGAAAATAAATCTCAAGCGAGTATACAGTGACATACATGTACTTTGATAATAAATATACTTTTAGCTTTGAACTTTAAAAATGGTCTTTGTTTTGCCTGTTCTAATTGTGTATTCTTGTAAAAATCATGTATAATTTATGCTTTTCCCTTGAATGTTTCTTATATGATGCTACTTGTATGATAAACACAAATTAAACATCATAATTTATGCTGTGTTGCTGCTGCTTCCAATCCTGATGATGGGGTGTTTGTCTGTAAAGAGTTTGTACGTTCTCCCCGTGAACCATGTGGGTTTCCTCCGGTTTCCTTCCACAGTCCAAGGATGAACCAGTTGGTAGTTTGATTGGTCATTGTAAATTGACATGTGATTAGGCTAGGGTTAAATCTTGGGTTTGCTGGGGGTGAGGGGGGCACGGCTGGAAGTGCTAAAATGAGAATTCATTTTAGCTGTAAACTTGATGATTCATTGTTAAATGATTTTAACTATAAGTACGGAATAAATAAATTAAGATTCCGTGTTGTATCTCAATAAATAAATACCAGCAGAATGGAAGCTGATCTTTAGCCAGGAGGAACATGTTTATTGGATTTCGTATCTTCTGATTTCAGTTTCTTTTGGGATGTATGGGGTGTCCAGGGATGGGCAACGTCTCTGGTGAAGGGTCTTGCTGTGTCTATTCCAGGACAGCTCACTCACCTTTGGACACTCAGCTCTCACCTGTGGCTCCAAGCAGCTGTTTGCAAGCAACAGTGCCACATCCCCGCCACTCCTCTGTGACGGGGATAAACCGGGTGAGCATAGACGGAGATTCTCGTACCCTGGTGACACAGGGACATGCCTATCCTAACGTGCAAAGTCAGGTCTGGCTGGGCAAGCAGACAAGATCTCTGGGGTGGGTGGGATCCTTGAGTATGTTGCTTAGTGAGATGTGAGTAAAATCATGAGAATTTATTTTAGCTATAAACTTGATGATTTGTTGTTAAATGATGTTAACTATAAATATGGAATAAATAAATATAATATGGAATAAGTACTATTAACACTATAAAGTGCTCAGGTGTTGTCAGCACGACAGTGTAGTGGTTAGCGTAACACTTTACAGTGCTAGCAAGCTGGGTTCAATTCTATCGCTGCCTGTAAGGAGTTTGTATGTTCTCCCTGTGAATGTGTGAGTTTCCTCCGGGTGCTCTGGTTTCCTCCTGCATTCAAGGGATGTACAGTTTAAGATTAGAAAGTGGCGGGCAAGCTAATTTGGTACTGGAAGAATGGTGACACTTGTGGGCTGCCCCATGGACATCCCGAGGGTGTTGGTCATTTCCTCCCCTGGACATCCCGAGGGTGTTGGTCATTTCCTCCCCTGGACGTCCCGAGGGTGTTGGTCATTTCCTCCCCTGGACGTCCTGAGGGTGTTCGTCATTTCCTCCCTTGGACATCCCGAGGGTGTTGGTCATTTCCTCCCCTGGACGTCCTGAGGGTGTTCGTCATTTCCTCCCTTGGACATTCCAAGGGTGTTGGTCATTTCCTCCCCTGGACGTCCCGAGGGTGTTGGTCATTTCCTCCCCTGGACGTCCTGAGGGTGTTGGTCATTTCCTCCCTTGGACATCCCGAGGGTGTTGGTCATTTCCTCCCCTGGACGTCCTGAGGGTGTTGGTCATTTCCTCCCCTGGACATCCCGAGGGTGTTGGTCATTTCCTCCCCTGGATGTCCCGAGGGTGTTGGTCATTTCCTCCCCTGGACGTCCCGAGGGTGTTGGTCATTTCCTCCCCTGGACATCCCGAGGGTGTTGGTCATTTCCTCCCCTGGATGTCCCGAGGGTGTTGGTCATTTCCTCCCCTGGATGTCCCGAGGGTGTTGGTCATTTCCTCCCCTGGACATCCTGAGGGTGTTGGTCATTTCCTCCCCTGGACATCCTGAGGGTGTTGGTCATTTCCTCCCCTGGACATCCCGAGGGTGTTGGTCATTTCCTCCCCTGGACGTCCTGAGGGTGTTGGTCATTTCCTCTCCTGGACGTCCTGAGGGTGTTGGTCATTTCCTCTCCTGGATGTCCTGAGGGTGTTGGTCATTTCCTCCCCGGATGTCCTGAAGGTGTTGGTCATTTCCTCCCTTGGATGTCCCGAGTGTGTTGGTCATTTCCTCCCCTGGACGTCCTGAGGGTGTTGGTCATTTCCTCCCCGGATGTCCTGAAGGTGTAGGTGGGTGGGATTCTTCATGATGTTACTGGTCCCTTTCCAGCACCTTCTGTATATGTGTCATATATGTATATTGGTGGGTAGGCTGGTGCTGATGATGCGTTGGGCAGTTTTGACCACTTTTGGATCTTGATCGCTTATCCGGGCCTTGATTCATATCCATCCAGCACAGAAACCCACGGAGCACCCAGCCATTTATCTAGTCCTTTGCCATTCCCAACGGAAGATAAAATAAGATTAGTTTTACCTTTCACACGTATATAGAAACATTCAGTGAAGTCCATCGTTTCCAGCAAATAAATCAGCGAGGATTATGCTAGGCACTTCCGGTGGCAACAGCTCACGCATGCCCCCAACTCACTAACCCTATCCTGCACATTGTGGTGCTGTCTGATGTTTTGTTCCCACATGAGGTAGAATAAATTATGAGGGGGGAAGATAGGGTAAATGCAAGCAGGCTTTTTACAGTGAGGTTGGGTAAGACTAGAACTAGAGGTCATGAGTTTAAGTGTGAAAGGTAAAATATTTAAGGGGACTCAAGGGGGAATTTCTTCGCTCAGACAGTAGTGAGAGTGTGAAACGAGCTACCAGCCGAAGTGGTGCATGTGGGCGCAATTGCAATATCTAAGAGAAATTTGAATAAGTACATGGATGGGAGGGGTATGGAGGGCTACAGCCCAGGTGTGGGTTCGAGGGACGAGGCAGAATGGACTGGAGTGGCCAGAGAGGTTCTTCCTGTGCTGTAGTATTCTACAGTTCTCGGAGAGGAAGCACTAAAAGAGAGATGTCTTGCGCAAAGTTTAGACCAAAGTGTTATACCTGGGGTCATAATTTTAACGTGATTGGGAGATAGTATAGGGGAGAAGTCAGAGTTAAATTTTTACATAGAGAGTGGTGAGTGTAGAAATGGTGGTAGAGACAGATACATTAGTGACATTTAAACTCTTAGATAGCCAGATGGATGTTGGCAAAATGAAGAGCTATGTGTGAGGGAAGGGGTAGATTGATCTTATAGTAGGTTAGAAGGTTGGCACAACATTTGTGGGCCGAAGGGCCTGTACTGTGCTGTGATCGACACTTAGTGGCCACTTTATTAGGTACCTTATGTACTTAATATTAATGAAGTGCCCACTGATGTTATGTTCAGCAGAGTTCCTTAGTATTTCACTATCTACAGGAGGAACAGAGACAGGCTTGTCCCTGATCAACATCAATGGGACTGCAGTTCACAGGGTGAGTACCAACCTTGATCGCTGGGCACTGCAGAGAGCGGTACGGACGGCCCAGCACATCTGTAGATGGGAACTTCCCTCCATTGAGGACATTTATAGCAGCAGGTGCATAAAGAAGGCCTGGAAGATCATCGAGGGTCACCAGTCACCCCGACCATAAACTGCTTCAGCTGCTTCCATCTGGCAGTCGGGACCGCAGCATTAAAGCCAGGACCAGCAGGCTACAGGACAGCTCTTTCTACAAGCCATGAGATTTTAAAATTCACATGTCTGTACTGTGCGATAGAGCCATAACACAAAGATCTCACGTTGTGGGACAGATGTAAGATTTCAGTAAATTCAATTCAATTCAATTCCCCAGAAGGCTAAGAAGCTTGCGTATTCAAAGTTTCCCATATCGTTAAACCATATGATGAATCACAGATCTGGCACTTACTGAGCATGAAGTCAGAGGCAGGAATGTGGGACAGATTCACTGGAGGGCATTTCAGTTCATTTCCCATCGAGGCAGTGAAAGTTTTCAAAAGTGAGGAATGAAAGTTGGAGGTCAGTCGTGCATAGCTGGAACCACAGCTGGTGCTTCAGGCGAGATTCCCATCACGATAAAGCTCAGTTAGTGACATGCCTTGTGAAATGCAGGAGCAAACTTGGTAATCTCTTTCTGTGAATCTACCTCTTCTTCAAAAGATATCTTGAACACTTTTCTTGCAGCAAATTCAACATGAGTGAGTAGCTTGTTGAGGAAGAGCACAGAGGAGTGACAACATGAATCGGAGGTATAACTTGTGTGGTGCCACCATTCAGGATATGCTCTCTTCTCACTACTACCTTTGGGTAGGAAGGTACAGGAGCCTCAGATCCCACACCAACAGATTCAGCATTACTTCTTTATTTTTGCTTTTGCACAACTTATTTAACTATTTATTATATATACTGTACATACTGTAATTCACCTTTTTTTCTGTTATGAAGTATTGCATTGTACTGCTGCCTCAGTTACAACAAGTTTCACTACATATGCCGGTGATATTAAACCTGATTCTGAGTTATTACTCTACAACCATCAGGCTCCTGAACCAGTGTGGATAACTTCACTCACTGCAACTCTGAACTCCTACTCACAGGAAAGATATAAATACCATTGAAGGACTTCAGAAAAAATATCTACAAGGATGTTGCCGGGACTGGAGGACCTGAGTTATAAGGAAGGATTGAATAGGTTAGGACTTCTTTCCTTAGAACATAGAAGATTGAGGACAGAGTTGATGGAGGTCTACAACATTATAAGGGGTATAGACAAGATAAATACAAGCAGGCTTTCTTTTGCACTGAGGTTGGGTGGGACTACAACTAGAGGTCATCGGTTAAGGGTGAAAGGTGAAATGTTAAGGGGAACATGAGGGGAAACTTCTTCACTCAGAGGGATGTGAGACTGTGGAACGAGCTGCCAGCAAAAGAAGTTTGGATAGGTACATGGATGGGAAGGTTAAGGAGGCTATGGTCCAGGTGCAGGTCAAAGAGACTAGGCATTTTTTTGGTTTGTCACAGATTAGATGGGCCAAAGAGCCTGTTTTTAGGCTTTATTTTTCTATGGCTCTTTGACTCTAGGCTACAGACTCACTTTCAAAGACTCTACAATTCATGTTCTCAATATTATTTATTTATTTTGCAAGTTTTGTCTTCTTTTGCACATTGGTTGTTTGTCAGTCTTCATGGATAGTTTTTCATACAGTAAATTCTATTCTGTTGTACTATTATATTATATTATACTATTCTACTCTATTCTATTTCTGTATTTTCCTGTAAATGCCCGTAAGAAAATGTATCTCAGGATAGTATATGGTGACATATACATACCTTCATAATAAATTTATTCTGACTTTGACTTTCACATAGATGCATTATGTGGGCATGCAGCCCCAGCCGTGAAACATTTGAGATACAATTTTATGGGTTCAACACCAGATCAACAACATAAGCATGTAATATCTAGGAAGTAACCTGGAGCGCTTCCCGAGGATCACCACCTTGTCATGGTGGAGAGGCTTGCGAGAGCGATGCTGTCTGGCGCTGAGCTCCTGGCTGGGTCACCTATGGCGGTAAGGTCAAGGGGGAGGTTTTAGACGAAGAGCGATCGGACCAAGATCCCAGCGGTGGAGCTGCCAGAAGACGACGACACATCACAATGGCAGTGAAAGTGGAGGAAGGCTGCAGCGGAGAAGGGTCTGCAGTCACCGTGCCACTGCACCCTGACCCTGATCTGCAAGGACCACGTGATGGCTGGTCATGCATCAGCCTCCCAGTGTTAAACAAAACCACGCGCAGGTGTTGCCCTTTAAGGAAAACTACCCTAACATCATGGATATTTGGATCTACAGCCACTCGAGGAACCACCAATTGACAACCCTTTAGGAGAGCATCATCCTCAGCTTAAGTGACCTCACTACTACTAACCCTGAGTCATGGAGAACTGAAGCACAGAAACAGACCCCTTGACCCATCTAGTCTATGGGCTCTAGTTCTTTAGTTCTTTGCCTAGTCCCTTCGTCCTTCATAGCCCTCTACCCAGCTCTCTCCATGGCTCTCTAGAGCCCTCTTATCCAAGTACTTATTGAAATCTCTCATAGGTGTTGCATTGAACCTGCATCCACCACTTCTGTCCCGCACTTGCACCACCTTCTGAGTGAAGAAGTTCCCCCTTCAGATTCCCTTAACTATCACCTTTCATATTAAACCTACGACCTGAGAGGAAAAGCCTGCTTGCAGTCATCTCATCCCTACCCCTTATAATTTATCATACCTCATGTGGGAACTCAACATGTGGGACATGTGAGACAGCACCAGAACTGAGGCTTCAGCATCTGGAACACCATCTTTAGCAGCACAACATCTGGGATGCAGTATATATGAACTCAGTATCCAATGCTTTGGGTTGCAACATAAGACCATAAGACAAAGGAGCAGAAGTTGGCTGTTCAGCCCATCGAGTCTGCTCCGCCATTTTATCATGAGCTGATCCATTCTCCCATTTAGTCCCACTCCCCCGCCTTCTCACCATAACCTTTGATGCCCTGGCTACTCAGATACCCATCAATCTCTGCCTTAAATACACCCAATGACTTGATCTCCACTGCCGTCCATGGCAACAAATTCCACAGATTCACCACCTTCTGGCTAAAAAAGTTTCTTCGCATCTCTGTTTTGAACCCTCTCCAACGTCAACACATCCTTTCTTAAGTAAGGAACCCAATACTGCACACAGTACTCCAAGTGAGGTCTTACCAGTGCCTTATAAACATCACATGTTTCATCATGAAACATCAAAAAATACAGTACCTTGGGCTACAACTAGTGAAGGGTCTTGGCCCAAAGCATTCAACTGTTCATTCCTCTCTATAGACGCTGCCTCACTTGCTGAGTTCCTACAGCATTTTGTGTGTTGTTGCTCAAGATGACCAGCATCTGCAGAATCTCTTGTGTTTAGGTATTAGTATTCCTAATAGTTTATCATTGTTTCTCCCACATACAGATCAAATCACTGCACAGTGCATTGAGCTAGAATAGGTAAAACAATACCAGGATGCCGAATAAAGTGTAAAAGTTACAGAGAAAGTTCAGTGCAGGTTAACAATAAAGTGCAAGATCATAACAAGATTAAAACTCCATCTTATCTTACAAGAGATCCATTCAAGAGTCTGATAACAGTGGGATATACCCAACAGAAGTTACCATAACCAGAGAGAAGGTGTTGGGAAACTGACAGGTAGATATGTCACCTGGACCAAATGGTGTACACACCAGAGTTCTGAAGGAGGTGGCTGAAGAGATCATGGAGGCATCAGTAATAATCTTACAAGAATCACTGAATTCTGGAATGGTTCTGGAAGACTGGAAAATTGCAAATGTCGCTCCATGCTTCAAGAAGGGAGAGAGGCAGAAGAAAGGAAATTATAGGCCAGTTAGTCTGACCTCAGTGGTTGGGAAGATGTTAGAGTTGATTATTATTGATTGTTAAAATGTGGTTTTGGGATACTTGGAGGCGCATGATAAAATAGGACATAGTCAGTATGGTTTCCTCAAGGGAAAATCTTGCCTGACAAATCTGTTGGAGCTTTTTTGAAGAAATAACAAGCAGGATTGACAAAGGAAAATCGGTTGATGTTGCGTACCTCACAACATCAGAATGCCTTTAACAAGGTACCACACATGAAGCTGCTTAACAAGCTTTGAGCCCCTGGTATTACAGGAAAGATTCTAGCATGGATAAAGCAGTGGCTGATTGGCAGGAAGCAAAGAGTGGAAACAAAGGGAGCCTTTTCTGGCTGGTTGCTGGTGACTAGTGTTGCTCCACGGGGATCTGTGTTGGGACCAATTTGTTATACGTTACATGTCAATGATTTGGATGATGGAATTGATGGCTTTGTTGTAAAATTTGCAGACAATATGAGGATAGGTGGAGGAGCAGGTAGTTTTGAGGAAGTAGAAAGGCAACAGAAAGGTTTAGACAGGTGAACAGAATGGGCCAAGAAATGGCAAATGGAATACAGTGTCGGGAAGTGCACTTCGGTAGAAGAAATGAAAAGTTTGATTATTTTCTTAATGGAGAGAAAGTAGAAAAATCTGAAATGCAAAGGAACTTTGGAGTGCTTGTGCAGGAAACCCTGAAGGTTAACTTTCAGGTTGATTCTGTGGTGAGGAAGGTAAATGCAATGTTAACATTCATTTCAGGAGGTCGAGAACATAAAAGCAATGATGTAATGTTGAGACTTAATGAAGCCCCGCCGAGGCCTCAGAGATTATTGTGAGCAAGTTTGGCCCCCTTAACTTAGAAAGGATGTGCTGAAACTGGAGAGGGTTCAAAGGAGGTTCACGAAAATGTTTCCAGGATTGAATGGCTTGTCATATGAAGAGCATTTGATGGCTCTGGGCCTGTACTCTCTTGAACTGAGAAGAATGAGGGGTGACCTCTTTGATACCTATCGAATGGTGAATGGCCTTGATAGAGTAGATGCGAAAAGGATGATTTCTATGTTGGGAGAGTCTTAGGCCAGAAGACATAGCCTCAGAATAGAGCAGCGTCCTTTTAAAACAGAGTTGAGGAGGAATTCCTTTAGCCAGTGAATCTCTGGAATTCTTTGCCACAGGCAGCTGTGGAGGCCAAATCTATATGTGTATTTAAGGCAGAGACTGATAGATCCTCGACTGGTCAGGGCATGAAGGGATACAGGGAAAAGGCAGAAGATTGGGGCTGAGAGGAAAATTGGATCAGACATAATGAAATGGCAGAGCAGACTCAATGGGACAAATGGCCTAATTCTGCTCCTATATCTTATCGTCTTATGGTCTCACATATTGGTGCAGCTACAATGCCAGCAGCTATATTATGTCAGGAGTCTGAGGATATTTGCTTTGTCACCCAAGACTCTAGCAAATTTCTACATATATACCATGGAGAGCATTTTAACTGGCCGCATCACTGTCTGGTATGGGGAGAGGGGTTGGTGAGGTGCTACTGCACAGGATCAAAATAAGCCATGGAGAGTTGTAAACTCAGTCAGCCCCTGCACCTGCCTCTGTAGTGTCCAGGATATCTTCAAGGAGCGATGCCTCTAAAAGGAGGTGTTCATCATTAAGGACCCCTACCACTCAGGTCATGCTTTGTTCTCATTGCTACCATCAGGAGGGAGGTACAGAAGCCTGAAGACTCAGTAATTCAGGAACAGCTCCTTCCCCTCTGCCATCTGACTTCTGAATGGACATTGGACCCATAAACACTACCTCACTACATTCTTTTAATTTCTATTTTTGCACAACTTTTATATATATATATATACACACACACTGTAATTCACAGGTTTTTTTCTATTGTTATCTCTTGCATTGCTTGCATTGTACCGCTGTTGCAAAGACAACAGATTTTAAGACATACACACACCAGTGATATTAAACCTGATTCTGAAAAGCTATTTTCGAGTCTGGTGGTACGTGGTTTCAGGCTTTGGTTTCTTCTGCCTGATGGGAAAAGGCAAAAAAATATGCAAGGAACACAAAATAAAGAACATGACATGGCTTTCTTTGTATTCATAATGAGATCTGGTCTGTATATTTGTAGTGTGATTAGTCCTATACCTTGGTTAACACATTCTATGTACAGAGTACCATTGCCTGTCTTGCTGCCTCCTGGGACAATATGGATTTCCAGTGTTTTAGAGCCTTTCACACCGAGCTTGGCCACTCAATGTCACAGCCAGGGTTCTTGTCATCTGCACAAGAATGTACAACGAAAAACTTATTGCAGCAGCATCACAGGCACATAGCATCAGATAAACAGCTTTGACAAGAAGAACATAAATTGCACTTTGGAAGGACAAACCAAGATAGAACATACAAGGTAAATGGTAGGACACGGAGGAGAGCAGTAGAACAGAGGGATCTGGGAATACAGATACATAATTCCCTAAAAGTGGCGTCACAGGTAGATAGGGTCGTAAAGAGAGCTTTTGGTACATTGGCCTTTATAAATCAAAATATTGAGTATAGGAGTTGGAATGTTATAGTGAGGTTGTATAAGACATTGGTGAGACCGAATTTGCAGTATTGTGAGCAGTTTTGGTCACCTAATTACAGAAAGGATATTAATAAGTCAAGTCAAGTCAAGTCACTTTTTATTGTCATTTCAACCGTAACTGCTGGTACAGTACATAGTAAAAATGAGACAACGTTTTTCAGGACCATGGTGTTACATGAAACAGTGCAAAAACTAGACTGAACTACGTAAAAAAAATACTGAAAAAGAACTACACTAGACTACAGACCTACCCAGGACTGCATAAAGTGCACAAAATAGTGCAAGTATTATAATAAATAATAAACAAGACAACAGGCCAGTAAGTTGTTACATAGTCTCATAGAGTAAACTGTTACACAGTCTGGTCGTGAGAGCCCGAATGCTTTGGTGCCTTTTGCCAGACGGCAGGAGGGAGAAGAGTTTGTATGAGTGGTGCATGGGGTCCTTCATAATGCTGTTTCCTTGCAGATGCAGTGTGTAGCGTAAATGTCCGGTCTGCATCAAGTTAGCACCTAGTACTTTTGAGGAAATTGAAGTGTACGCTCTTATGAGCTGAATGCATTACTTTCTATTCTGTGCATTTTCTGTTATGTATGTCTACAAAGGCCTGTTTCTGTGCTATAATGTTCTATGGTTCTATGTACACAACTTTTACAAGAAAGGTCACACCTCAATCTGACTGGGCAGTCTCCAACCTGATGGCATCAATGTACCATTCTCAAATTCTGGTAACTGCTCCCCTCTGTCACCTTTACCCATTTTCTCTTCTCTCCCTCCTGCTGCTTATTCCACACTCTCACCACCCTCTGAATGAACAGCAGAATCCCCCTAAGAATTTCACATTTCACCCTTAACGACAGCACAGCGGTTAGCGCCAGCTTGGGAGGTGGGAGTTTGGAGGCTCTGTTCTGGTGCAGCCTGTGAAAATCTTGTACATCCTTCCCCCTGACGCTTGGGTTTCCTCTGGGTGGTCCCATTTCCCCTCATCTTCCAATGACATAGCGGTTGGTAGGTTAATTGGTCACTGTAATTTGTCCTGTGATTAGGCTGGGGTTAAATAGATGGGCTGCTGGGTGATACAGCTTGCTGTGCTGGAAAGCCTGTTCCCTGCTGTATCTCTAAATAAAATAAAACATTTAAAAAAATACTTACAATCTCTAGTCCAAGTCTCACCTGAACTCAGAGGAAAAAGCAGGCTGGCATTTACCCTATTTATGTCCCTCATAATTCTGTATGCCTTTTGTAGGGATTCCTGTCATTCCCATTTCTCATGCTCTTAAAATGAGCTGGATTGTTTGCCAGTTGATAATGGAAGCAGTTTCACCTCTCAGGCCCCACCTCATAATTCCCACATCTCAGATCAGATCAGATTACTCAGATTAGTCAGGCTCTTAGACCAAACACAGGCTTACAATGTTGTTTTAAATTACTCTACAGACTGTTTGGGTTCATAAAATTTGACTGTAACTCAGCGGGATTCTGAGATGTCAGAGTGTAGGAAGGAAAGTCTCAGATGACTTCACTGAGAGGCAGCCATTTGCAGCTTCACTGGCAAGTATTTTAGACTTTTACAGCATGCTACTACATCACAACTGCCACTTATCCATTCTCACACTCTCTCAGTTTCCCTCCCGTTCTTCATTCTCTTTCTCACTTTTTTGTCTCTTTCTGTCAGATTCCCTTTCTCTCAACTTCCCTCCCACTCTCCATCTTGCTGATTCCCTTTCTCTTTTTCTCATGTGCTTTCTTGGTCACTTTCTTCCTTCTCTTTCTCTCTCTTTCATCTTTCCTCACCCCACCCCCCATCACTCATTCTCCCTTTCTCTCACCCTTCTCCATTTCACTCTTTCTCTCTCCCTCCCTTTCCTTTCCCAGGTCGTCTGACAGGCACCCTTTTCCACATGATCTGAAGAAAAATTCCGGTAATTAAGTCCAGTATTTTTTTGGTTGTGTGATCCAAGAATATCTGCACCCTCAAAGAGAGTTCAGTGCTTTTTATTTGTAGTTTTACTTGTTCAAACTTGATGGATCCGGTTGTAAATAACTGAAGCCCTCTCAGTAGAGAAAGCTCCTGCAGTTAACTCTTTGAGCTCCAGGTTTCTCAGGTTTTCATTAAGTATTTTCAAACCCTTTTTCACAATGAACAACGTGCTCAAGAGGACAATAAGAGAATCCCTTTCCTTTAGCAGCCTCATCTTCTTCTGTCCATTCGATCTTTCCTAATGGATGACCCACCTATCACTTCAGCTCTAGACAGGGTCCAGCTCATGTTTGGTATGTGTTGATAATGAATGGAATGGTAGGAGCAGTGAAGATATGGGGTGGGTGGTGAGTTGTATAGGAACAGGAATTGAAATGCACAGCTGGTCATAGATGGAGGAGGAGGAGGAGGAGGGAGAGAAGGAAGATGAGGAAGAGCACAATTGGCAGATTAAAATCCCTGAACCATCTGAAACTCAGCCATTGCCCTGGTACTGACCACACCCTGAGAATGTGTCTGCCCAGTCTGCCTATCTGAAAAATTATTCATTTGAAATGAGAAATGAGAGAGAGAGAGAGAGAAAGAGAGAGAGAGAGAGAGAGAGAGAGAGAGAGAGAGAGAGAGAGAGAGAGAGAGAGAGAGAGAGAGAGAGAGAGAGTGTGTGTGTGTGTGTGTGTGTGTGTGTGTGTGTGTGTGTGTGTGTGTGTGTGTGTGTGTGATCTGTGTGCATTATGATGAGTTACACCATAAGACATAGGAGCAGAATTAGGCTCTCTGACCCATTGAGTCTGCTCTGCTGTTTCATCATGGCCGATTCATTACCCTACTCAACCCCATTCTCCTGTCTTCTCCCCATAACCTTTGATGCCCTTACTAATCAAGAACCTATCAGCCTCTGCTTTAAATATACCCAATGACTTGGCCTCCACAGCCATCTGTTGTAATGAATTCCACAGATTCACTGCTCTCTGTTCTGAAGGGACATCCCTCCTAAGGCTCTGCCCTCTGTTCATAGACTCCCCCACCACAGGAAACATCCTCTCCATATTCACTCTCTCTAGGCCTTTCAATATTCAGTGTTAGATCAAATATTGAAAGGCCAAAATAGATCAAGTTCTATTTTGTCATAGATTTCAATATAGACCTTTCAATAATTGTTGACATGGGTGTAAGTGGGCAGCACGGCAGGCTTGCTGTATCTCTAAATAACTAAATAAAGATTTAGTAGTTCCGAGATTTTCATGAGATGGGAAAATATAAACTATGTTAAACTTTAAACAGCCTGTTGCTCACCTTGATTACTTGCATAACAAACTGACAAAACATCACCGTCAAATAGCACCCATCATCAAGGTCCCCTCCCACGCACCATCCAGGCCATGCTTCCTTCTCTGTTGCCATTGAGCAGGAGGAACAGGAGCTTCAGGACCAGTTATTACCCTTCAACCATCAGGCTCGCGAACCAGCGTGGATAACTTCACTCACACCAGCTCAACTCGGAACTGACTCCACAACCTATAGACTCACACGCGAGGATTCTATAACACACGTTCTCAATACTTTTCTCGGTAGGGTAGTTCTACGCAGTTTCTAGAATAAGTTGCATGGTGGGCACAACATTTGTGGGCTGAAGGGCCTGTAGATTTCTGTGTTCTATGTTCTATTACTTATTTATTACTATTATGATTTAAAATTTGCTTTTTGCATTTGCCGTTTGTCTTCTTTTGCACATTAGTCAATCTTTGGATGAATATTTTCATTGATTCTATTGTACTGCTTAGTGTCTATAGCGAGTGCCTACAGTTTCTATAGGGTTGTATATGGTGACAGGTAAGTACTTTGATAATAAGCTTACTTTGAAAGCAATGTATTAAAGCTGAGAAAAGGCCCCTGGCTCACCCCCCAGCCATGTGCCAGAGAGAGATCTTTAACTCGAGGACACTCCAAGCCTGCCCTGGCTGCTTCGCGATTCAACCTCTAAAAATTTAGTTCCCTAAAGATTGACTCGACTCAGCCTTCATCACCATATACATTTACATGTGTTAGGAATTTGATGTGGCCTGTTGGTGTGCCTCAAAACAAAATACAATTTTCAACAATTATAAAGAATAAAGATTAACATAAAAAATAAAGTTCAAGGTTAAAATACAGATATGGAATACAAGTTGCATAAATACTTAAGTACCAGCATGTATTTACAATGTAAACAACATTATAAAAGGTGATTTAAATTGTTTACAGGGCTGTGTAGTGATTGAGGTGATAGAAAGTGAGTGTAGGGAGGGGACTAACTAAAATGGTTCATCAGATTAACTACCCAGGGAAAGAAGCTTTTAAATTGGGGTGAAGATTTTGTTTTAAAAGCCTGGTAGGGCTTTCTGGAAGGGAGCATATCGAAAAGACCCTTGTGGCAGTTCGAAGTTCAAAGTTCCAAGTAAAATTATTATCAAAGTAGATATGGAGGCTTTCCATTGGTTGGGCTCGACCATGGGTGTTGTTCCCTAGCTCTACGCAAGCCAGGACAGTACAATATGGAGAACAAGCTGTTGCCCACACAGGAGGCTCCTCCTCTCCAAGCAGCTGATGAATCGAAAGGAACGGCAGACACCGATACAGTTTGACACCAGCAGCATCACAGGAGTTGCCAGCCTGCGTGAACTCAACGTAGGACTGTCTTATGGACTCCAGCTCTGGATTTTTCCTCAGGTTTACTCCTGAAGCCTTCCCCATGTGTGGGTATAGCGCAAGGCAGCGGAGGTTTGAGATCAGAGTTTTCCTTCTCCTAGATGAGCTGCCAACCACGGCTGACAAGTTCCAATTACCTGAATCTACTGGTTTTAAGACACTGGTAACCCGCCTTTGCCCCTCTCCTGTCAGTAGAAACGGTTCTGCCAAGCTTAGTAGCTAAGCCACATTTGAAGGTCAGGAGCTAGATGTTCCAAATGTGATTGCAAGTAATTAATAGGCAATGGGAGCTTATCCCCACTACCCCTCCACCCCACCCCAGCCATAACAACCTTCAGGAACCAAGGTATGTATATGTCACTAAATGCTACCTTGAGAGTTACTTTCTTGCAGGCATACACAGTAGATCAGAAGCAATGAAAAGCCACATACAAAGACTGACAAACAACCAAAGTGCAAAAGAAGACAATCAAAGTCAGAATCAGCTTTAATATCATGGCATTTGTTGTGAAATTTGTTGTTCTGTAACAGCAGTACCTTGAAATACATAATAATAAAAACTGTGAATTATGGTCAGAAATATTTTTATATATATATATATATATATATATATATATATATATATATTAGAAAATTAAATTAAATAAATAGTGCAAAAAAGTTGTGAGGTTCATGGGTTGTTCATGGGTTGAATGTCCATTCAGAAATCTGATGGCAGAGGGGAGAAGCTTCTGAATCGCTGGAATGTGTGTCTTCAGGCTCCTGTACCTCCTCCCTTATGATAGGAACTAAAAGAGGTCATGTGCTTTCATTGTAAATTGTGCAAATAAAAATTAAATAAGTATTACCAAGAACTTGAGTTGTAGGTTCCTTGAAAGTGAGTCCACAGGTTGTGAAATCAGTTTAGTGAGGTTATCCAGGCTGATTCAGGAGCCTGATGGTTGTGAGGCAGTAAATGTACCTGAATCTGGTGGTTTGGGACATAGAAACATAGAAAACCTACAGCACAATACAGGCCCTTCGGCCCACAAAGCTGTGCTGAACATGTCCTTATCTTAGAAATTACCTAGGGTTACCCATAGCCCTCTATTTTTCTGAGCTCCATGTACTTGTCCAGGAGTCTCTTAAAAGACCCTATCGTATCCACCTCCACCACTGTCACCAGCAGCCCATTCCACACACTCACTACTCTCTGCGTAAAAAACTTAACCCCTGACATCTCCTCTGTACCTACTTCCAAGCACCTTAAAACTGTGCCCTCTCATGCTAGCCATTTCAGCCCTGGGAAAAAGCCTCTGACTATCCACACAATCAATGCCTCTCATCATCTTATACACCTCTATCAGGTCACCTCTCATCCTCCGCCGCTCCAAGGAGAAAAGGCTGAGTTCACTCAACCTATTCTCATAAGGCATGCTCCCCAATCCAGGCAACATCCTTGTAAATCTCCTCTGCACTCTTTCTATGGTTTCCACATCCTTCCTGTAGTGAGGCGACCAGAACTGAGCACAGTACTCCAAGTGGGGTCTGACCAGGGTCCTTTATAGCTGCAACATTACCTCTCAGCTCCTGAACTCAATCCCATGATTGATGAAGGCCAATGCACCGTATGCCTTCTTAACCACAGAGTCAACCTGCACAGCAACTTTGAGCATCCTATGGACCCGGACCCTAAGATCCCTCTGATCCTCCACACTGCCAAGAGCCTTACCATTAATACTATATTCTGCCATCATATTTCACCTACTAAAATGAACCACCTCACTCTTATCTGGGTTGAACTCCATCTGCCACTTCTCAGCCCAGTTTTGCATCCTACAGATGTCCCACTGTAACCTCTGACAGCCCTCCGCACTATCCACAACACCCCCAATCTTTGTGTCCTCCAAGGCTCCTCTGTCTTCTTCCTGAAGTAAAAAAAGAGCAGCTGCTCTATAACAAAGCCTTCAAAGGGTTAATGGCAAATGATGGGGACAAAGCCAGACTGTGGGACTGTTAACAGTTAATCTCTGCCTCAGCCACTTTGACAGCTCACATCAAAGCTCTTCCTTCTGAGGTAATCTTCTAAAATTAACAGCATCTCTTTGAAGTTCAGTTTGAAAGAAACCCGGGGACAGGATGTTCACACCAAATGGGTTTTTAATTTCCTCTTTTACTTGTTTTATTTCATGCCTTTTCTTTCTATTTCGCTTGTGTGAGTTTTCCCATCTGAGTGATCATTTAAATAGTTATGTACAGAAAGTCCCTAGCCTCAGGCAAGAGTTTTCTATTAAGTACCTAGTGAGATTTTTAAAAAATAAATGAAATAGCATGAAGTTACATTTCAACAACCTTGGGCTGTGCAGTTAAACTGATGACTCCCGATATGTCTGCCACGTGGTTTTCGTTGTCCTTATGGTTAATGGGTCTGAAGGGCCCAAAGCATTGCTGAGGATCGTTGTCAACGATCCTGGCGGCACCAATGCATGGTACAGAAGCTGCAAAACATCCGATTCAAGACCCTACAGTGGATAGTGAAAACAGCTGAGGGGAACACTGGTATCTCCACCTGCCACACCTACCACCCTCATCTGTGACATTTACCAGGAGCACTGCAGACAGAGGGCCTGAAGTATTGTTGAGGATCCCGACCACCCACCCCACAGTCTATTCGACCCACTACTGTCAGGACTAGTACTGCCAGACTGGCTAACAGCTTCTTTCCTCAGTCTGTGAGACTAATGAATACCCTGCCACCACTGAGGTCTCGTCATTAGGACAGCGAGCTGTTTACTGTTTACAGTTTACCTGTGCTACGCACTTCACATGTATTTTGAATTACATTTTATGAACTTATTTGTGGTAATATTTTATTTTATGTGCTGTGTGTGATAAACCTTTTGCAGGTGTACCATGGCCCGGGGGAACATTGTTGCATTTGGCTGTGGATATGTACAGTCAGATGGCAATAAACTTGAACTTGAATTTTGTACTTAGCAAGAGCCCATCTACGTCCTTCCAGTTGCTCTGTCACCTAAGCAGACAATCACAAAATGTTTTGGCACAGATGAAAACCAATCAACTCTTTGTGTCCATGCCTGTTCAGAAATGGATATTAGAATGACCCTACTTCCCAGTTCCTGGGCTGGTTCCTAATTCTTCCAAATCCTTATCCAATTTGTTGAGGGCTTTTGCCTCCACATTCCTTTTAGGCAGGAGGTTCTGAACTTCACTACCTTCTGGGTTAAGAAGCTAGTTTTCCCATCTTCCCTAGATAGGCCATTGTGGAAGGTTGTCAAACGGGCCGCTCTCTCACGATTACCATGCCAGCAGTTGCAGAGAGATCTGCCAATCCTCACTGCACTGTTATATTAGGTTGTATGCACTCTCGCCTTCACAGCTGATGAAATGGGATCTTTATCTCCACTCTGGGTAGCGGGGTGGAGATACGTCTCTAGCAAAGGAGGTGTAAGGTGCTCCTTCTGTCTGCTAGACTGCAGGTCACCTTGGGCAAGGGGCAGCACCTGCTTAGCCTCCCCCCACCACCAAAATCAGGATCATAAGAAGCCTTGGGAGCAGGTGGTTGATGGTCGTATGAGCATTTGGTGCACATCACAAGTTCTGGTTATGATGCCAGGCAGACAATCTCTGAAGAGTATTGATAATGGCTGGGGTCACCCGACTTGTAAAGACACTGCCCAGAAGAAGGCAATGGCAAACCACTTCTGTAGGGAAATTTGCCAGGAGCAACCATGGTCAATGGAAAGATCATGATCGCCCACGTCATACAGCATAACACAGTACAGAATGATGCCGACTGTGGTCTCCTTTTCTCCATGACCGCATTGTTGGAGCAGGTAAATTAAACTGGTGAACTGGTCCATTATTTTGCATGTGTGTTTGGGTGGCAGTGTAGCATAGCTGTCAATGCATCGCTTTACAGCACCAGTGGCCACCAATAAGAGTTCAATGCCAGCCACTGCCCCTGAGCAGTTTATATGTTCTCCAAGTGACTGATACGTTCTGTAACTCCAAAACATAAAACTAATCAAAAGAAAAATACAGGGAGACTAGAACAACAAGTATTCTTCTTACAACACCTCCCCCTGCTAGCTATATTCTCCAAAATGATATATAATGTATCTCTCTCTCTCTCTCTCTCTCCCTCTCTCTCAGTATACTACACAGTATAAAACAACTATGATAGAGACATCCAGCAACAGTGTAAATTTCAAATAGTTCCATTCATGCCAAAAGACTTAATCGCTGTGGATGATCTCTTACTCTCATGGGGCAACATCTTTCTTGACAGGGATGGGGTGGGGATTAGTCTTTTTTACAGGTGAGACTTATGACTGTGGAACAATCTCAGGGCTTATGGCCTCCTCCATGGTGGCTGTAAGAGTTGACTATGACTATGACTACTTGAACTATCAACAGGGTAACCACAGTAAGTGATGCTTGGTTTAAAGAATTCACACTTTATGCTTCATGCTCTGAGCCCATAATCCTCTAAACTTTTTAACACGATCTTAAGATTTTGTAGATGTTCCTTGTCATCCTTACAGGTAACGATGATGTAATTCTGATAAAACTGCATGCCTGGGCAGCCTTGCAGCACCTGGTCCAATGCTTTCTGACAGAGTGCAGGCGCAGATGCTACTCCAAAAGTAAGCCTATTATAGTAATAAAGCCCCTTCTGATTGTTTATGGTGAGAAATGCTTCGAACTCTTCTTCCATCTTCATCTGTAGTTAGGCCTCAACTAAGCCTAACTTTGCTGAAGTGCTTCCTTCCAGAAAAGTTTGTAAAGATATAAGACCATAAGACATAAGAGCAGAATTCGGCCATTTGGCCCATCGAGTCTGCTCCACCATTACATCATGGCTGATCCAATTTTCCTCTCAGCCCCAATCTCCTGCCTTTTCCCCCTATCCCCATGCCCTGACCAATCAAGAGTCTATCAACCTCTGCCTTAAATATACATACATACTCGGCCTCAGCAGCAGCCTGTGGTAATCAATTCCACAGATTCACCACTCCTCATCTCCATTCTAAAAGGGCGCCCCTATATTCTGAGGCTGTGATCTCTGGTCTTGGACTTTCCCACCACAGGAAACATCCTCTCCACATCCACTCTATCAAGGCCTTTCACCATTTGATAGGTTTCAATGAGATCACCCCCCCCCCCCCGTTCTTCTAAATGCAGGCACAGAGCCATCAAACATTCTTCATTTGACAAGCCATTCAAACCTGGAATAATCTCTGAGATCCTCCTTTGAACCCTCTCCAGGTTCAGCACATCCTTTCTAAAGATAAGGGGCACAAACCTGCTCACAGAACTCCAAGTGAGGCCTCACCAGTGCTTTATAAACCTCAACATTACATCTCTGCTTTTATATTCTAGTCCACTTGAAATGAATGTTAACATTGCATTTGCCTTCCTCACCACAGAATCAACCTACAAATTAACCGTTAGGGAATCTTGCACAAGGACTCCCTAGTTCCTTTGCACCTCTGTTTTTTGTATTTCCTCTCTATTTAGAAAGTAGTCAACCCTTTCATTTCTTCTACCAAAGTGCCTGACCATAGACTTCCAGACACTGTATTCCATCTGCCACTTCTTTGCCTGTTCTCCTAATTTATCTAAGTCCTTCAGTAACCTCGCTATGTTCTCAAAACTAGCTGCGCCCCCAGCTACCTTCATATCATCAGCAAACTTTACAACAAAGCCATCAATTTCATCATCTAAATCACTAACGTGTACCGGAAATGTATCGGTTCCAACTCAGACACCTGTGGAACATCACTAGACACCAACAGCCAACCAGAAAAGACTCCCTTTAATCCCACTCTTTGCCTCCAGCCAGACAGCCACTGCTATATCCATGCTAGAATCCCTCCTGTATTACCATGGGCTTGTAGCGTGTTAAGCTATCTCATGTGTGGCACCTTATCAAAGACCTTCTGAAACTCCAAGAACACAACATCAGCCAATTCTCCTTAGTCTATCCTGCTGGTTATTTCTTCAAAGAATTCCAACAGATTTGTCAGGCAAGAATTTCCCTTCAGGAAACCATGCTGACTACGGCTTATTTTATCATGTGCTTCCAAATACCCTAAAACCACATTTTAACAATTGACTCCAACATCTTCCCAACCACTGAGATCAGATTAACTGGCCTATAATTTTCTTTCTTCTGCCTCTCTTCCTTCTTGAAGAGTAGAGTAATATTTGCAATCTTACAGTCTTTCTGGACATTCCAGAAACCAGTGATTCTTGAAAGATCATTACTAATGCCTCCACAATCTCGTCTGCTACTTCTTTCATATCCTGGGGTGTACATGATCTGGCCCAGGTGACTTATCTAGCTTCCGACCTTTCAGTTTCCCAAGATCCTTCTCCGTAATAGTGGGAACTTCTCACACTTCATGACCCCTAACATTTGTACTTCCACCAAACTGCTAGTGTGTTCCACATTGAAGACTGATGCAAAATTCTTATTCAGTTCATCCATCATTTCTTTGTCCACCATTATTGCCTCTCCAGCATCATTTTCCAATGGTTGGATATCCACTCTCGCATCTCTTTTACACTTTATGTATCTGAAGAAACTTTTGGTATCCTCTTTAATATTATTGACTAGCTTACATTTGTATTCCATATTTGCCTTCTTAATTACTTTTTTTAGATGCCTTCTGCTGGTTTTTAAAGCTTCCCAATCCTCTAACTTCCCACAAATTTTTGCTTTACTACAAGTCCACTCTTTGGCTTTTATACTGGCTTCAACCTCTCTTGTTGACCACAGTTGTGCCATCTTTCCTTTAGAATACTTCTTCCTCTTTGGGATGTATATATCCTGTTCCTTCTGAATTGCTTCCAGAAATTCCAGCCATTGCTGTTCTGCCGTCATCTCTGCCAGTATTCTTTTCCAATCAATTCTGGCCAGCTCCTCTCTCATGCCTCTGTAATTCCCCTTACTCCACTGTATTACTGATACATTTGACTTTAGCTTCTCCTTCTCAAATTTCAGAGTAAATTCATTCATGTTATGATCACTTACCCCCAGGGGCTCTTTTACCTTAAGCTCTCCCATCAGCTCTTGTTTACTGCACAACACCTAATGCAGAACAGCAGCTCCCCTAGTGGGCTCATCCACAAGCTGCTCTAAAAAGCCATCCCATAGGCACTCTAGAAACTCCCTCCCCTGGAATCCGGCACCAACCTATTTTTCCCAATCTACCTGCATGTTGAAATCTGCCATGACTATTGTAGCATTGCCCATTTGGGATGTGTTTTCTATCTCCCATTGTAATTTGTTAACCACATCTTTACTTCTGTTTGGGAGTCTGTATATAACTCCCATCAAGGTCTTTCTATCTCTGCAGTTCCTTAGCTCTATCCACAATGATTCAACACCTTCTGAGCCTATGTCACCTCATTTTAATGATTTGATTTCATTTTTTTCACCAACAGAACAATGCCACCCCCTTTGCCTTCCTACCTGTCCTTTTGATAAAATGTGTACCCTTGGATGTTAAGCTCCCAGCTATGATCTTTCAGCCATCATTCAGTGATGCCTCCAACATCATACATGTTCATTGACCTTATTCCATTTATTGAGCACATTCAGATGTAACACCTTCACTCCTATATTCACCCTTTTTTGATTTTGTCCACCTTTTAACTTATTCTATTAGCTGCAAATTTGCCCTGTCATCAGCCTCTCCTCGCTGGGAGTCTCACTCCACATTGCCTCTGTTTGTAAACCTCATTTTCAACACTGTTACTCCGGTTTGCATCCCCCTGCCAAATTAGTTTAAACCCACCCGAACAACTCTAGCCAACCTGCCCACAAGAATATTGGACCCCCTCAGGTTCAGATGTTACCCATTTCTTTTGTACAGGTTTCTTTTTCTCTTCCCCAGAAGAGATCCTAAGGATCTATAAACCTTAACCCTTGCCCCCTGCACCAGTTTCTCAGCCATGTCTTCACCTTCCAAATCATCTCACTGACATGTGACACAGGCAGCAATCCACTTTATTACCACCCTGGAGATCCTGTTTCTCAGCTTTCTACCTGGCTCCCTAAAATCTCTCTTCAGGACCACCACACCCTCTGTACCTATGTCATTGGTGCCAATATGCACCAACAGTTCTGGCTGCTCAGCCTCACCCTCGAGAATGCCATGGACCCTATCCAAGACACCCCTGGTCTGGTCCTGGCATCAGGGAGGGAACACGCCATATGGATATCTGTATCGCGCCCACAGAACCTCATCATTGTGCCTCTGACTAAGGAATCTCCAATCAACATTGTCGCCTCTTCACTTCCCTGCTCTTCAAGGCCACAACACCAGACTCAGTGCCAGAGACCCGGTTGTTTGCCTCCCCCCAGTAGATCATCCCCCTCAATTGAATCTAACGTTGTAACCTTATTATTGGGGGGAGTGGCCACATGTGTACCCTGCACTGACTGTGCACTTTGCCTCCTTCTCCTGACATATCCTCTAACTGGGCAGAAAATATTGATCTACTTTCAGTACTGGATTGATGGTGACCTTAAAATCACCACAGGTCCTGACAGACCCATTGTTTATGGCTACTGGAACCAGTTGCATTGCCCCTGGGCTCTTTTCAACCTTGGAAAGCGTTCCTTCAGCCTCCATGCAATCTAGCTCACTGGCTACTTTTCCATGGAACCAGGCAGGCTTTGTAAAAATTGGATGAGGCATTTTCATTTAACACTATTTTACCCTTGATGTGCTTGAGGTTGCCAATGCCTTGAACACTGATGTGGCGTCATTCAGTGCCTTTCTTAATTTGCTTTCAGTTGACTCTATTACAAGGGATGTGGCATGCAAATAGGGGATGGATCTCCAATCAAGTTGAAGTTTTCTCAGCCACCCCTGACCCCACAATACTGGCCCTATGTGGCTTGTTGGTTGTATTTCACTGTTACAAATGTCATTCCCACGGGAGTTATCTTTTCTCCAGTATAAATTCTTTGTTTGATATCTGCAGGCTTCAGTTCAGTATCTTTGAAATGCCATTCAAACTCATTCTGTGGAATGAATGAAACAGGTGAGCCAGTGTCAAATTCCATTTTAGTTAATTTGCCGTTCATTTCTGGTGTAAGCTACATTGCTTGTCTCTTGTTAGTTTTCACATTGTAAATCTCAAGGCTACTCAGTCCCTGTCGCTCTCAACATTATCAGATTTTTCATCAACAGCATGCCTGTACTGTGCAGTACTGTTCTATGATCTACACTCAATGGCCACTTTATTAGGTACACCTATACACCTGCTCGTTAATGCAAATATCTAATCAGCCAATCATGTGGCAGCAACTCAATGCATAAAAGACTTGCAGACATGGTCAAGAGGTTCTGTTGTTGATCAGACCAAACATCAGAATGGGGAAGAAATGTGATGCAAGTGATCTAAGGGAATGATTGTCGGTGCCAGATGGGGTGGTTTGAGTATCTCAGAAACTTCTGATCTCCTGGAAGTTCCATGCCCTCCTGTCTCCAGAGTTTATGAAGAATAGTGCGAGAAACGTAAAACATCCAGTGAGTAGCAGTTCTGTGGGCAAAAAGCGTCTAGTTAACGAGAGCGATCAGAGGAGAAAGTCCAGACTGGGTCAAGCAGACAGGAAGGCAACAGTAACTCAAAGAACCATGCATTACAACAGTGGTGTGCAGAAGAGCATCTCTGAATGCACAACACATCAAACCATGAAGTGGATAGGCTACAGCAGCAGAAGACCACATGCAGACACTCAGTGGCCACTCTGTTGGGTACCTAATAAAGACACCACTAAGTGTATACATATACACAGAATGGCACTACCCCAGCACTCCTTCTCTGCCATCCGCCCCACACCCCATATATAATAATATGTGTTATATACAATATAAAACATTAAATTACAGCAAGAAATATATATACTGCTGCTGCAAATTCCATGACATATGGTAGTCAATGCTAGTGAATCTGTTTCTGATTCTGATTCTGGTATGGGCGCTGTAGGTGAGCAAACATTGTATGTGACTCTTCATGAGCACACACGTGTCTTTGCTTCGTCTATTTCACAGACACAGGTACATTCCTACAAGATGCACGTTGGTCGTTAGGTTGCAGCAGAGTACAAACAGAGGCAGCTTTTCACTTGCACGTTCAGTACCCTTCGTCAGCCAAGCTGCATGTCCCAAGATTCGATGCTCTGAGGTGACTGTGATTGACAAATCCCATCTGTTCCTCTTTCAGCATGCATCACACCTCATAAGACATTGTTGTACCGATTCCAATTAAAATATCATGAAGGAAATAAAATCCTTGCCTTGTATTGCACCCTGCCGCTTCGTGAAAAGGTTTGAGTGCTGTGTGTCGTAGCCGTGGCAGCCGGTCTGAACCATCCTTTGCAATAATGGAAAAGGTGAAATTGGCAGAATTTTGTTTAGCAAGAGGAAGCGATGGAAATTCAAAGTTCAAAGTAAATTTATTATTAAAGTATGCAATGTCATTATATACCACCCTGACGGACATTTATTTATTCATTTATTGTGAAGCAGCATGGAATAGGCCCTTCGAACTGCACTGCCCAGGAATCCCCTGATTTAACCCTACCCTAATGACAGGACAATCTACAATGACCAATTAACCTACCACCAGCATGCCTTGGCACTGTAGAAGGAAAATCCATGTACAACATGGTGTGTACAACACACACAAGATGCTGGAGGAGCTCAGCAGGCCAGGCAGCATCGATGGAAAAAAAGTACAATTGGCGTTTCAGTCTGAAACCCTTTGGCAGGACTCGAGAAAGAGAGATGAGGAGTAGATTTAAAAGGTGGTGGGGAGGGGAGAGAGAAACACAGGGCGATAGGTGAAACCTGGAGAGGGAGGGATGAAGTAAAGAGCTGGGAAGTTGGTTGGTGAGAGAGACAGAAGGTCATGGAAGAAAAAAAAGGGGGGGGGGGAGCACCAGAGGGAGCTGATGGGTGGGCAAAGAGACAAGGGGAGAGAGGGAAAAGTGGATGGGAAATGGTGAAGGGGAGGGGTGGGAGGCATTACTACAAGTTAGAGAAATCAATGTTCATGCCATCTGGTTGCAGGCTACCCAAACAGAATGTAAGGTGTTGTTCCTCTAACCTTTTGAAGCCCAAGATCCCCTACCTCAGCCGTAGTAAAAGGCAAGATCGACCCCAGATCAATTAGTTTCACACATACGCACCAGGGCAGAAAAGATCGGAAGTAAATCCCCGCAACCCGGCAGTAGAAATAATGTATAAACACCGGGGTACCCACCCTTTTTTTGCACCACGGACCGGTTTAATATTGACAATATTCTTGTGGACCGGCCGAGGGTGGTGGGGGGGGGGGGGGTGTTAAACATGACTGGAATTCAGCGATACTCGAAGCAGGTTCCTTATGTCCAGTCTATTCCACAATTTAGTTTTCGCAGCTCTCGCCACTTAGCTTTCGTCCCGCGCTGCTCATATTTTTTCCGCTGAAAAAACTCAACGGGTTCGTCTTTAAGTGCAGGGTGCTTGGACTCAGGGTACCGAAGCAGTTTTGAGGGCTTCATTGCCTCACTAGACAGCCTCCAGGCCCAAACTCCATCCTCTGCCCACCAGACGCCCTGGCCAGGTGCGGCTGGTCGTGGCTGGGGTGAAAGGACAAGGCCGGAGGTCCCCGTACTGGGGCTGTGGCGGTCGCAGTCTGGAGAGAGCGACCAACCGAGCGAGGAGTGTGACAGGGCACGCGCCCACCCTGCATGTAGGATCTATCAGCCGACAAAAGTTTGTTTCAGTAGATCGCAGCGCGGTAGCTGCTCTGATACGTACGAAATGCAAGTATCTGACTGACTGCATCATTGTCTAGTATGGGGTGGTGGCGGGGGATGGGGGAGCTACTGCACAGCCTTGTGACAAACAGCAAAGAGTTGTAAAATTAGTCAGCTCCATCTCGGGTGCCAGTCTCCGTAGTATCGAAGGTATCTTCAAGGAGCGGTGCCTCACAAAACCGGCTTCCATCGTCAAGGACTCTTGCCTCCCAGGATATGCTCTCTTCTCACTGCTACCATCAGGGAGAAGGTACAGAAGCTGTAGGCACACGCTCAGCGATTCAAGATCAGCTTCTTCCCCTCTGCCATCCGATTTCTGAATGGACATTGAACCCATTAACACTACCTACTTTATTTTAATTTCTGTTTTTGCACTATTTACCTCAATTTAATTATTTAATAACACATATATACTTAATACAATTCAGTTTTTTTTCTATATTTACCATTGCACGACTGCTGCAAAGTTAACAAGTTTCGTGACATGTGCTGGTGATATTAAATCTGATCCTGATTACATACAGGATCCTCAAGGATATCTGATCAGCCGACAGCTCTACTCTCTCCAAACCCAACGTTTTGTGGCTATACACAGCTCAAATGCTATCTATACATTTGTTGATGACCACACCCTTTGTGGGCAGAATTTCAGATGGTGACAGGATGTACAGGAGTGAGATAGATCAGCTGATAAAGTGGTGTCGCAACAAGAACCTTGCACTCAATGCCCGTAAGATCAGGGAGTTGATTGTGAACTTCAGGAAGGTTAAATCAAGGAAACACGCACCGGTCCTTACTGAGGGATCAGAAGTGGAAAGGTGATGCACCATCAATAACTCTCGGAGACGTGAGGCGAGAGATAGGCTTTTATTCGCTGGAAGAGAGCAGTCATCAGCAAGAGACCATCACACAACATCCTGGAGACTGAGGGAGGAGCAGTGCCTCCATCACCTTTATACAGGGGTCTGTGGGAGGAGCCACAGGAGCAGTCAGCGGGGGGGGGGGGCATGTCCAGACAGGTAAATGTAGTTCAGCACAAAGGGTGAGCAGTCTCAAGTTCCTGGATGTGAACATCTCTGGGGATCTATCTTGGGCCCAATATACTGATGCAATTACAAAGAAGGCATGACAGTGACGATATTTCATTAGGAGTTTGAGGAGAATTGGTATGTCACCAAAGGCACTGGCAAATTTCTACAGATGTACCGTGGAGAGCATTCTAACTGGCTGCATCACCGTGTGGTACGGAGGGGCCACCGATCAGGATCAGGAAAAGCTGCAGAACATGGTGAACTCAGCTGGCTCGATCATGTGCACTAGCCTCCCCAGTATCCAGGAATGGAGGCATTCCATCATTAAGCACCCCACCACCCAGGGCTTGCCCTCTTCTCGTTGCGACCATCGGGAGCAGCTGCAGAGGCCTGAAGATCCGTACTCAATGTTTCAGGAACAGGTTCTCCCCCTCTGACATCAGATCTCTGAATGCTCATTGAACTCTTTCTCAGTATTCTTTATCCTTTAACTTTGCATGGCTTATTTAATTTAATTTAATTTATATATACAGTATGTACTTATTGTAGTTTATATTTTTTATCATTATTTATTGCAACACACTGCTGCTGCTAAATAACAAATGTCACGACGCGTGCCAGTGATGTTAAACCTGATTCTGACTCTGACATGATTGTTCAGTAAGTTTTTCAGTGGCTACTGTTGTCGTCGTATCTTTCTGGAAACTTAGTTTCAGTGGCAGGTGAATAGGAGTAATCTTATCTTCGGTTGGAGGAACAACATCGCATATACCGTCTGGGTAGTCTCCAGCCCCTTGGTATGAACATCGAATTCTCCAACTTCTGGTAATTCCCTCCCTCTCCCTTCCCCCATCCCACCTTCACTCTGCCTCCTCTTCTAGCTGCCTATCACCTCTGATGATTCTGCCTTCTTCTACTACCCACAGTGCTTTCCCCTTAGATTCCTTCTTCACCTCTCCTGCCTATCCCCTCCCTGCTTTCCCTCCCCCACCCCTTGATCTTTCCTCTGACTGGTTTTCCACCCTCCCCCCACCTTCTTTATAGGGCCCCTGCCCCCCTTCTTTAGTTCTGACGAAGGGTCTGAGCCCGAAACGTTGACTGCTCCTTTCAACGGATGCTGCCCGACCTGTTGAGTTCATCCAGCCTTTTTATACGTCTTGATCTGACCACAGCATCTGTAGTGTACTTTGTGTTTACTAGGAGTAATCTTATTGGTTAATTTAAGCAGTAGACGTGAAATGGAATTTACTGTTATCAGCAATCTGGTATAAGAAGACCAGACCACTTTATTTCTTTCACAAACAGGAGAAAATCTGCAGATGCTGGAAATCCAAGCAACACACGCAAAATGTTGGAGGAACTCAGCAGGCCAGGTAGTATCTAGGAAAAGAGTAAATAGTCAACATTTTGGGCTGAAGCCCTTTGGCAGGACTAAAGAAAAATGCAGAGTAGATTTAAAAGGTGGGGGGTGGGAGAGAGAAACAGGAATTGATAGGTGAAACCCAGAGGGGGAGGGATGAAGTAAAGAGCTGGGAAGTTGATTGGTGGAAGGAACAGAGGGCCAAGGAAGAAAAAAAAAGAGGAGGAGCACCAGAGGGAGGCAATGAGTGGGAAAGAAGATAAGGTGAGAGAGGGAAAAGGGGGTGGGAGACCCACTTTCTGCTTTTCCTTGGGGATCACTCCCTACGCAACTCTCTTGTCCATTCATCTCTCCCCACTGATCTCCCTCTTGGCACTTATCCTTGCAAGCGGAATAAGTGCTACTCCTGCCCTTACACCTCCTCCCTCACTACCATTCAGGGCCCCAAACAGTCCTTCCAGGTGAGGCGACACTTCACCATTGAGTCTGTTGGGGTCATATATTGTGTTTGGTGCTCCCGGTGTGGCTCCTGTATATTGGTGAGACCTGACGAAGAATGTGAGACTACTTCACCAAGCATCTGTGCTCCATAGGCCAGTAAAGGTGGGACCCCCAGTAGCCACCCTTTTTAATTCCACTGCCCATTCCCACCACTCCACTCTCATGATGAGGCCACACTTCGAGTGGGAGCCTCCAACCCGATGGCATGAACATTAATTTCTCCAACTTCCAGTAATGCCCCCTCCCCTCCCTTTCACCATTTTGCATACCCTTTTTGCTCTCTCACCTTATCTCCTTAACCACTCATCGCTTCCCTCTGGTGCTCCTCCCCCCTTTTCTTTCTTCCATGGCCTCCTGTCTCTTTCACCAATCAACGTCTCAGCTCTTTACTTCCTCCCTCCCCCTCCAGGTTTCACCTGTCACCTGGGGTTTCTCTCCCCTCCCCCCACCTTTTAAATCTACTCCTCGGCTTTTTTTCTCCAGTCCTGCCGACGGGTCTCAGCCCGAAACGTCGACTGTATTCTTTTGCTAGATGCTCCCTGTCCTGCTGGGTTCCGCCAGCAATTTGTGCATGCTGGTTCTTTCTCTTTCTCTTTGTCTCACAACCACCTCCCTTTTCATTCTTTTCCCTGCCATTAAGCTCCTTGTCTTCTGTTTTCCACTCTCTTGCTTTCCGCTATCTTCCTTTCCCCTAGTAACATTTCATAAACAATTTTAAGTATCCAGTTTTATGCCTCATTCATGACTTTCAAAGAACTTCAGATAAAAATCATCAAGATTCAATGTGGGTCAGGCCAGTGCAACTGGCCCTGGACTCAGGTGCAGGGGCTTTGACTTGTGTACAGCTGAAAACTGTGGGCAGAGTAAACATGACATTGAAAATTTCTCTTCCAGGATTTGAAACTTAATTTCAGGGTCAAATCAAGACATGGTAATATTGCAGCCCTATAAAACTCCGGTGAGACCACACATGGAGTATTGTGTTCGGGTCTGGCTGCCTCATTACAGGAAGGATGTGGAAGCTTTAGAGAGAGTGCAGTGGAGATTTACCAGGATGCTGCCTGGTTTAGAGAGCGATCTTGTGAGGATAGGTTGAGTGAGTTAGCGCTTTCCAATCCTCATCGAGGGACCAGCAGCGGAAAGGGTGGGCCCTTTCAAGTTCTTGGGTGTCAAAAATCTCTCAAGATCTATCCTGTGTCCTGCATGTCGGTGCAATTACAAAGTTAACAAATTTCATGACCCGGGCCGGTGATAGTGAACCTGATTCTGATTCTGATTCCAAAGGCATGCTGGGAGTTTGAGGATACTCAGTGTAACACCAAAGACTCTCGCAAATTTCCACAGACATACCGTGGAGAGCATTCTAACTATTTGCAGCTCCACTTGGTATTGCGCAGGTTTGGAAAAAGCTGCGGAACGTTGTAAACTCTGTCAGCTCCATCGTGGGCTCTAGTCTCCCCAGCATCGAGGACACCTTCAAAAGGTGATATGTCAAGAAGGCAGCATCCACCATTAAAGACCTCTATCACCCAGGACATGCCCTTTTCTCATTGCTACTGTTGTGTCTGTGCACAACGACATATCAATTAAATAAAAGTATGCACGTGGGAGATGGCTTTAACTGGTATATTGACATTGCAGCGAGAGAGAGAATAATGGGAATGCATAGACAACAGGTCAATAAGTAGTGCTAAGGGGGGGCTTATTACTCTAAAAGAAATAGATCCATACTTTAGTCTTCCTCCCCCTATAGATTAATAGAAACATAGAAACATAGTGCAGGAGTAGGCCATTCGGCCCTTCGAGCCTGCACCGCCATTCAATATGATCATGGCTGATCATCCAACTCAGAACCCTGTACTTGCTTTCTCTCCATATCTCCTGATCCCTTTAGCCACAAGGGCCATATCTAACTTCCTCTTAAATATAGCTAATGAACCGGCCTCAACTGTTTCCTGTGGCAGAGAATCCCACAGATTCACCACTCTCTGTGTGAAGAAGTTTTTCCACATCTCGGTCCTAAAAGGCTTCCCCTTTATCCTTAAACTGTGATCCCTCGTTCTGGACTTCCCCAACACTGGAAACAATCTTCCTGCATCTAGCCTGTCCAATCCCTTGAGAATCTTATACGTTTCAATAAGATCCCCCCTCAACCTTCTAAATTCCAGCGAGTATAAGCCCAGCCAATCCAATCTTTCTTCATATGAAAGTCCTGCCATCCCAGGAATCAATCCGGTAAACCTTCTTTGTATTCCCTCTAATGCAACATAAAACTGTATATGTACAAAATATTCAGTTTCCCTTTCTTAAACCCATATTCCAAATAAACATACTTCCACAATAACAGTCTGTAACTAACTTCACTGTTTTAAAGGTTCAGTCTTTTGGGCTGTGCTCTGTTTCTTTCAGGGTAGCATCTCTGGACCTGTGGGGTGGCAGCAGGTTTGGTAGATGATTGGTCTAAGACAACGTTCTCAGTCTCCAGTGTCAAGTTGCTGTCAGTGACACGATCATCACTGAGAGGCCAGTCTGGTGACTGTAACGTGTCCGCCTTGTTGGATGCGGTCAACTCAGATGCGTTCTTCGATTGAGCGTCCAGTACCTGGTCCACACGATGTCTCCATGTCTGATTTCTAACATCCACTATGTATATCGGTGGTCCAGTTCTTGTAGTTATCCTAACGGGTGTCCACTTGTTTTCTCAATACTCATGTGCTAGGACACCTGTCCAATCTTGAAGCTCCTTGCTGATTCACTTGGCAAATGGTTGAACTGTTTATTCAGTACTTCCCTCCATAGATCTGGTTTCAGGAGGTCTATGTGAGATCTCAGAATCCTGTTCATGAACAGCATTGCAGGGGTTTGATTTGTCGTTGCGTGAACAGAGTTCCGATACACAAGTTCATATACATACACAACAGCGTTCACCTTGTGCTGTAGAGAAGTCTCCTCCTTGTCCATTGCTTTAATGGACTTCTTGAATGTTTGGATAAACCTTTCAGCTATTGTAACACATTTGTTGCTGGGTGATGAGGAGCTGACTTGAAGTGTCCGATGCCATTTTCCTTCATGAACAGTCAGAATCCTTCAGGTGTGTATAGTGGTCCGTTGTCACTCACAATGTGTTCTGGTAAGCCATTTCTGGTGAAGATAGTCCTCAGAGTGGAGACAGTCTTTGCTGAGGTGGTTGACTTCATTCATATAACCTCCGGCCACTTTGAATGAACATCCAGAGCATTCAGAAACATGGAGGCCATGAATGGCCCAGTAAAGTCAATATGTAATCTTTGCCATGGTGACAACAGCCACTCCCACGGGTATAATGCTGCCTGTGGGGGTGTATTTTGAACTTTTTTCCATACTGAACAGCTCTTGCCCAAATCTTCAATCTGTTCCTTTCTTAAACATCTTCTCAATAACAATAACCAGCTGCAACAGCCTCAGGTTAGTTCTGCCATTTGGGCCACAGTTGCCTGTTGACGCCACACTAAAAGTTTTGATTAAGTGCCAGTCTAGCTGGATTTTTCTCAACCATTTACATCGGAAAAGTGCTGGCCCTCCACAGCTCAATATATAAACCTCTAACTGCTGTGTTTGGCCTCCATACATCACCTTCACTTCCAGTTTGTCTTTGAGGGACTCTTGTTCACTTGTCTTTAGCATCACTGAGGTCTTCTCTAATGGTATCTTAGAAAGCAGTCTGTTGTAGTCAGCCTCTGGAAATCCAGCTGCTTTTCAGTTTTACATCAGACACATCTACTGTGATCCATATTATATTGCGATCAATGAAGTCACCCCTCATTCTTCTGAATTCCAGTGAGTAGAGATACAGAGCCATCAAATGCTCCTCATATGACAAGCCTTTTGATCCCAGAATCATTTTCATGAATCTCCTTTGAACCCTCTCAATGTCAGCACATCCTTTCTTAGATCTTCTTTTTCTTCGGCTGTCGATGTTGACTGAGGACTGGGCAGGGTTGTATGGAAGACCAGCAGTTGCCCATGCTGCAAGTCTGCCCTCTCCATGCCACCAATGTTGTCCAAGGGAAGGACATTAAGCCGATACAGCTTGGCACCGGTGAGAGCAATGTGTGGTTAAGTGTCTTGCTCAAGGACACAACATGCTGCCCCAACTGAGGCTCGAACTAGCGACCTTCAGATCACTAGACCAATGCCTTAACCACTTAACACAACCTCTCTTAGATAAGATGCCCAAGACACAGGTTTAAGGTGCTGGGGGAATAGGTACAGAGGAGTTGTCAGGGGTAAGTTTTTTACTCAGAAAGTGGTGAGTGCGTGGAATGGGCTGCCAGCGACGGTGGTGGAGGCGGATACGATAGGGTCTTTTAAGAGACTTTTAGAAAGGTACACGGAGCTTAGAAAAATAGAGGGCTGTGGGGAAGTCTAGTAATTTCTAAGGTAGGGACATGTTCAGCACAACTTTGCGGGCCGAAGGGCCTATATTGCGCCGTTTGTATTCTATGTTTCTATATTTCTAAGTCTGCTCGCAATATTCCAAGTGAGACCTCAGCAGAGCTTTATAAAGTCTCAACATTACATCCTAGCTTTTATATTCTAATCCTATTGAAGTGAATGCTAACATTGTATTTGCCTTCCTCACCACAGACTCAACCTGTAAATTAACCTTTAGGCAATCCTGCATGAAGACTCCCAAGTCCCTCTGCACCTTAGATTTTTGACTTTCCTCTCCATTTAGAAAATAGTCTACACTTCTATTTCTTCTACCAAAGTGCACGGCAGATTGCAATGCTGGTAAACCTGTTTCTGATTCTTTTCTCCTTGAAGTGTCGGAGGATAAGGGGCATCTTGTTAGATGTGAGTAAGATTGCAAGAGGCGTAGACAGAGTGAACAGCCAGCGGCTTTTTCCCAGGGTGGTAATGGCCAATATCAGAGGGCACCCATTTAAGGATGAAGAGCCCTACTGTGCTATTTAGTCTGATGCTCTTTGTTCTATTTCCCTGCCGTTTGTGTATCTGTCTGTGACTTGAACTCAGGAACCTCTGACTCAGATGTGAGATCATAGCCCACTGAGGCATTATCAAGCTGCAACCCGCTCTCCCATTCAGTTAGATCATGTCTGATTCACAGGTCAGGTGTTTGTGTGCTGGGGAGATCCGGCTGTGTCGTTAGTCTGAAGCCGCCAAGGGTGTGTGGTGGTTCAGAGATGCAGAAAAACCACTTCCTCTGCTGAGAGATCTACAACGAGGAGATAAAGAATCCTAGAGTCATAGCAACTGTCAGTGCTGAAGGAGTCCAATTGGCCCAGTGTATCTCGTGTCTTAGTCCCCAGCCTTGAACATAGAATGTAGAACACCAGAGCTTAGTACAGAGACATCAGCCCACGATGGCGTGCCAACCTCTTTAACCTACTTTAAGATCAACCTAACTCTTTCCTCCCACTTACCCCTTCATTATTCTTTCATCCTTGTGCCTATCTGAGTTTCTTAAATGTCCCTATTGTATCTGTCTCTAACTCCATCCCCTGGCAGCACATTCCACACACCCACCAACCTCTGTGAGAAAACTTAACTCCGATGTCCCCCCGATAATTTCTTCCAAAAACGTCAAAATGATGCTCCCTCATAATGGCCATCTCTGCACTGAGTAAAAAGGCTCTGACTGCCCACTCAATCAGATCTATGCTTCTTGTACACCTCTACCAAGTCATCTCTCATCCTCTTTCACTCCAAAGCGAACAGCTTTAACTCACTCAGCCTAACCTCATGAGACATGCTCTCTAATCCAGGCAGCATACCAGTAAATCTCCTCTGCTCTCCTCTAAAGCTTCCACATCCTTCCTATAATGAGGCAATCTGCTTGAATGCCCTAGTTGGGCGGCCTTTCATTGATTCTGTAATGGTCATTATCCTATAGATTTATTGAGTATGCCCACATGAAAATGAATCTCAGAGTTGTATATGGTGACATATATGTCCTTTGATAATAAAATTTACTTTGTACTTTGAACTTTGAATTTTAGAACTGAATACAATGCTTCAAGTATGGTCCAACCGGAGTTTCCCAGAACTGCAACATTACCTCGCAATTTATTTCAAACCTTCATCCAACAATTGTTTCCTTTTGGCAGAGGTCTTCACAGTCAGAGGGCATGGATTTTAAATGGGGAGTAAGAGGTTTGGAAGGGATCAGAGGAAGAAATCTTTCACCCAAAAGGTGATTGCAATCTGCAATGCATTACCTGAGAAGTTAGCGGACATAGAAACTCTCACAATATTTAAGAAGCAGCTGAAGAGTACTTGATAACTTCACTCAACTTCACTTGCCCTATCACTGAAATGTTCCCACAATCTGTGGACTCACTTTCAAGGACTCTTCATCTGGTGTTCTCTATGTTTATTTATCTGTCTATCTGTGTATCTATCTATTTATTTATTTACTTTTGTTCCTGCTTTCCTTGTGTATTTCTACAGTTTGTCGTCTTTTGCACATTGGTTGTTTACGCAGTTGGTTCAGTCTTTCTTTGATTCTACTATCATTATTGGATTTATTGAGTATACTTGCAAGAAAATGAATCCCATGGTGTATGTGGTAATACATACGTATTTTGGTAATAAATACACTTTGAACTTTGAACTTAGTGGGCAAGAGCTATAATGAGAGGTTGGATAAAGTTGGGTTGTTTTTTCTGCAGCAGTAGAGGCCGAGGAGAGATCTGATAGAGGTTTGTAAGAATATGAGAGACACTGCTAGAGTAGGCAGACGGTATCTTTTCTCCTCGGGTAGAAATGTCTAATAGCAGAGGGTGAGAGGGGTTAATTTCAAAGGAGATGTGAGGGGCAGGTTTTTTTCACTCAGAGAGGGTTGGATGTCTGGGGTGCGCTGCCTGGGGTGGGAGAGGCAGATACATTAGGGACTTTTAAGAGACATTTAGATAGGCACATGAATGCAAGGAAAATGGAAGGACATGGACATTGTGTAAGCAGAAGGGACTAGTATAGTTGGCCTTTTGGTTACTAATTTAATTGGTTTTGCACAACATTTTGGGCCAAAGGGTCTGTTCCCGTGTTGTACTTTTCTAAGTTCTATTGTCTTATGGTCCAAGTCACTCACTAGAAAGTCACCAGGATGCTATCTGGATTAGAAGGGTTGTTTTATAAGAAGAGTCTGGACAAACTAGGGTTGCTTTCTGGAGCAGCAGAGGATGAGGGGACATAGAAGTTTATAATATCATGAAAAAACATAATGGAACATTTAAAAAGTTGCATCTTTCTCCCGGGGCCAAAATGTCTGCTACTAGAGAACTTATGTTTAAAGTGAGAAGGGTAGGTTCAAAGAAGATGTGAGGGGCAAGTTGTTCCAGAGAGTAGTGGGTGTCTGGAGTGGAAACAGAAATGATAGAGATGCGTAAGAGGCTCTGAGGTAGGCACGTGAATAAGCAGAGAATGGAGGGATGTGGATCATCAGCAGGCAGAAAGGATCTGGTGCCTTTAGCTTCATTTATTCAGCACAACATCGTGGGTGAAGGGACTTATTCGGTACAGTACTGTTGTTCTATGTTTCACATTCTAAGACTACAGATGCTGAGTGTAAATTTGGGCTTTTTGGAGATGGAATGTCTTTGGTGGTGGGCACAGGTTTCAGATTCCAAAGGAGAAGTCCCAGTAGGAAGAAGTTGAGACATGAATTAACCAGGGTCCAACTGGATAACAGAACAGAACTGAAAGGTGAAATGGCCTCCCAAATGGAAGGTAAACCTGGATGCTTGCCATACTCAGTAGATGCCAACTACAAAAGAACAGAGGGTGTTATTGTGAAGGTCCAGATTGAAGCCCAACGGTCAAAGCCCAAAAAGTCCAGAATTTGAGACATGACAGCCAGAGCCTTGAGTCTAAGAACCTTTGGGAGTCCATTGGGGAAATCTAGGCCTAATGCCTGCTTTCTGTTGAATCTTGTTAAGTTTATTTTGACTGGCACAGGTTTTCCACATACTGTGATACTTAAAGCGGACTCCCAATTAGCACACTTAGTTCAAGCTCCCTGTGTTTTAAGATTGAGTCATTGCACAACCAATGTTTCCTCTAAAGTGTGTGCATGTGCGTGCAAACACCTTTTGCTGCTAGTGCACAAAGGAATCGTGTACACAATTGCGTACACGAAGTTGTCACCCGCTACCTCGTTGGCACAATCATACACCGTCACGTTTCCTTTTCCAGTTTCTAATGTGGGCGGTGTTGACAACATGGAGTCTGCAATGATTTGTCTGCAGATTTTAGAACTGGTTTACTTATACTGTTTTTGTTGAAGGAATTATTCAGGGCGCACATGTTGTTGTCATTGGGCAAAAAAATTGCACAGCACAAGATTTTTGCGCACACCGGTCATTACAAATTAGAAAGAACATTGGTCGAGCTACTGATGTTCCGTTGGAATTCCTATGAATAAATTCTTATTTTTGTCTCTACAGGGGAGTCTGTCATTCCTCTGCACCTGGGTTCAGTCATTTGTTAGTGCACACCGTGACACATACATGTGATAAGTAAATCTGAATCTTAATGACATGCTGTAGGTATGGCAAGAGGTTCAGTAACGATGCTCGTGAGTCAGCTGGGTGTAGAATCTGGGCAAGTGTGAAAGGACAGAGCTGCCACTTGCTGAGATTGCAAAGCTGCGGTTTAGCTATGTGTGATCACAGATGTTTCATTTCAGATTGGTTTGGAACCATCTTGTGACTCGTTTTTCAGACTCAAAAGCAATTCAAATAACCCTTATTCAAAGAACTGATTGTGGACTTCAGAAAGGGTAACATGAGGAAACACACACCAATCCTCATCGAGGGATCAGAAGTGGAAAGAGTGAGCAATTTCAAGTATCTGGGTGTCTACACCACTGAGGATCTCTCCTGGACGCAACACATCGATGCAGCGACAAAGAAGGCACAACAGCGGCTATATTTCTTCAGGAGTTTGAGGAGATTTGGTATGTCACCCAATACACTCTCAAATTTCTTCAGATGTACCCGAGACAGCATTCTAACTGGCTGCATCACTGTCTGGTGTGGTGGGTCGGAGGGGGCTACTGCACAGGGTCAAAAGGAGCTGCAGAGAGTTGTAAACTCAGTCAGTTCCATCATGGGCACCAGTCTCCCCAGCAATCAGGACACCTCCAAGGAGTGATGCCTCTAAAAGACGACACCCATCACCTAGGCCATTGCTACCATCAGGGAGGAGGTACAGAAGCCTGAAGGCTCATACTCAACCATTCAGGAACAGCTTCTTCCTCTCTGCCGTCAGATTTCTGAATTGACATTAAACCCATGAATGCTACCTCACTACATTTTTGTACTACTTATTTAAATTAACTATTATATAACTGTAATTTACAGTTTTTATTATTATGTATTGCATTGTACTGCTGCCATAAAAACAATAAATTTCATGACATATGCCTGTGATGTTAAACCTGATTCTGATTCCTGATCAGAAAAAAAATTCCGTGAATTTGCTGCAGACTTATTAATTCCTGAATTTTTTGGTAACTTTGAAAGCTTTTCCCTGCCCCTTTATGACCTTTCTCGGCTCATATGTAATCTTGCCTCATGTAAATCAGAATAACAAAAATCAGAATCCGATTTATTATCACAATGATTATGCAATCGTAAGAAAAGCACACCAGTGTTTTTATTCTCTCAGGAGGCACAGATTGTCATCGAACACTCTAAAAACATTCTGTTGTATGCATCCAGACTAGTCGCAAGATGCTTTGGTGTGGCAATTCAAATATACAGCAATGTAAGAAATTGCAGATGGTAGTGGACTCTGCCCTGTACATCATGGGCAGAGTCAACATTGCTAGTATTGCCTCAAGAAGTCAACGTCCATCATCAAAAATTCCCACTCTCCAGGTAGCGCCATCTTCTCACAGCTGCCAGCGTGCAGGAGACACAGATCCCTGAATTTTATACCACGGGGTTCAATACTTTTCTTCAACCATTCTTTTCTTGTACCAACTAGCAAAACCCTAATCATTATCTCAATATTTTGATAAATCTATGACATTATGACAAATTTAACCACTTTTCACTAAAATGGACTTCGTTCTTTTGTTCTAATTGTGTCTTTTTGTACAAAAAAGTCAGAGTCATAGAACATTACAGTAAAGAAACAAGCCCTTCGACCCATCTAGTCTGTGCTGAACCATTAATCTGCCTAGTTCTATTTACCTGGACCTAGACCAAAGCCCTCTATACCCCTCTGATTCATGTGCCTATCCAAATTTTTCTTAAATGTTGAAATCGACTCCACATCCACCACTTGTACTAGCAGCTTGTTCCACACTCGAAGTGAAGAAGCTCCACCTCATATTCCCCTTAACCATTTCACCTTTCACCCTTACCCCATGACCTTTAGTTGTAGTCCCACCCGACCTCAGTGGAAAAAGCCTATTTGCATTTTCTCTATCTATGCCCCTCACAACTTTGTATACCTCTATCAAATCTCCTCTCAGACTTCTACATTCCTGGGAATAAAATCCTAATCTATTCAACTTTTCTCTATAACTCGGATCCTCAAGTCCTAGCAACATCCTTGTAAGTTTTCTCTGTATTCGTTCAATCTTGTTTACGTCTTTCCTGTGGGTGGGTGAACAAAGCTGTTGTGTACACAATACTTCGAATTGGGCCTCGGCAGCATCCTATACAATTTCAACATGCCACCTCAACTCCTGTACTCAGTACTTTGATTTTGAAGGCCAATGTCCCAAAAGCTTTCACGATAACCCTATCTACCTGTGACGTCACTTTCAAAGAATTGTGGATCTGCATTCCCAAATCCCTCTGTTCTAATGTTTAATTTATCTTTTTCACGTGAATGCTGCTTACATAATGCTATGTGCCCATGATGCAGTTGCAAGTAGATTTTTCTTCGCACATCTACATGCATGCATTGTGCATACGACAATATTTCAGTTTAAAAGGGTGCTGGTGAAGCACAGCAAAGACTTGCTGGTAGCAAACAAAAATATAATTACTGTCTTAATCACACTTTTGCTCAGATACGATTCCTGCAATCAGCAGCCTGTGATTTCCCTCTCAGAGCTGAGCTGTTGAACCAGCTGTGTGACCTGGCGTTTTTGTAGTGTGAACTGAAGTCTCAAAAGCGGGCATGACGGGCACAAGCTGGATCGACGCAGCTTGGCCCGAGCACGAGAGCGGGCAATGAGCCAACGTTTGACCATTGCTGGAGTGGACTTGGAGGTGATTTGATGTGGCAGAACTGAGGCAAGGCGAGCAGAGTCGAGGCGGGCGGGGCCTGAGAGTGAGGGAAGGTCCAAGGTTTGGACAGTTTAAGCACCAGGCCAGATTAAAGGTCAGGATGTTGGGGCCAGAGACGAGGAACAATTCAGCTCACTGCTCTGTGAAGTTTACTCATCTTTGCACCGAACCGAGGCTGGGGCCGCAACAAATGAGCTCTGGGATCGGCTGCCGTGAAAACTGGCTTTGTGGCTGCAGACTCACTTTTGTAAGCTTCAGTTCTGAATGCTATTTGCTTACTTTAATTGTTTATACAATTTTATTTTTTTTGCACAATGCGAAAAATTATCTTTTTTTAATTGACACACACAAAATGCTGGTGGAACACAGCAGGCCAGGCAGCATCTATAGGGAGAAATACAGTCGAAATTTCAGGCCGAGACCCTTCATCAGAGCTAACAGAAAAAAAGAGATAGTAAGAGATTTGAAAGTGGCAGGGGGAGAGGGAGATCAGAAATGATAGGAGAAGACAGGAGGGAGGGGGATGAAGCTGAAAGCTGAAAAGTTGATTGGCAAAAGGGATACAGAGCTGGACAAGGAGCACCAGAGGAAGATGGAGAACAGGCAAGGAGTTATTGTGAGAGGGAAAGAGAGAGAAAAAGGGGGAAAAAACATAAATAAACAAACAGATAGCTAGATAGATAAATAAATAGGGATGGGGTAAGAAGGGGAGGAGGGGCATTAATGGAAGTTAGAGAAATCAATGTTCATGCCATCAGGTTGGAGGCTACCCAGCCGGTATATAAGGTGTTGTTACTCCAACCTGAGTGTGGCCTCATCTTGACAGTAGAGGAGGTCATGGATAGACATATCAGAATGGGAATGGGACGTGAAATTAAAATGTGTGGCCACTGGGAGATCCTGCTTTCTCTGGCAGACCGAGCGTAGGTGTTCAGCGAAACGGTCTCCCAGTCTGCGTCGGGTCTCACCAATATATAAAAGGCCGCACCGGGAGCACCGGACGCAGTATACCACACCAGCCGACTCACAGGTGAAGTGTCTCTTTCTTCCAAGGCCTTCCATCCTATGATACTCCCCCTTCTCTAGCCTTGTATCCCTTTTGCCAATCAACTTCCCAGCTTTTAGCTTCATCCCTCCCCCTCCTGTCTTCTCCTATCATTTCCGGTCTCCCCTTCCCCCTCTCACTTTCAAATCTCTTACTATCTTTTCCTTCTGTTAGTCCTGACGAAGGGTCTCGGCCCGAAACGTTGACAGCGCTTCTTCCTGTAGATGCTGCCTGGCCTGCTGCGATCCACCAGCATTTTGTGTGTTGCTTGAATTTCCAGCATCTGCAGATTTCCTCATGTTTGTTTTTTTTAATTGGTTTATTGCAGTTCTTTGTTTTGTGGCTGCCTGTAAGGAGGCAAATCTCAAGGTTGTATAATGTATACATACTTTAATAATAAATATACTTTGATAAACTCGACTTTGACTTCAATTTTGAACTTTGACTTTATGTGATGTGAAATGTGTTGTTTTTAATCAGCAGTACCGTGCAAGGAAATGAAATAACTATAAATCACAAAACTAAAATACATAGTGCAAAGTGAAGGAAAGATGAGGAAGTGTTCATGGGTTCTTGGACCGTTCAGAACATCATCTAAAAATACGCCGGGGAGGAGTTTCAGTCCAGTGACTTGTGAACAAAACACTGATGTTGGTAGAGCAAGTTGGACAAAGCCCAGTTGAGAGCAACACACACACAAAGTGCTGGAGGAACTCAGCAGGTCAGGCAGCATCTATGGAGAGGAACAAGCAGTCGATGTTACAGCACGAGACCCTTCACCAGCACTGGAGAAGAAGGGAGAAGAAGCCCGAATAAGAAGGTGGGGGAGCTAGCAAGCTACAAGGTGGTAGGTGACGCCAGGCAAGGTGGAAATGAGGTGAGGAGCTGGGAGGTGATTGGTGCAAAAGGTAAAGGGCTGAAGAAGAAGGAATCTGAGACAGGGGGTGGACTATGGGAGAAAGGGAAGAAAGGGGGAGCACCAGAGGGAGGTGATAGGCAAGTGAGGAGAAGAAAAGAGGTAAGAAGGAAGCCAGAGTGGAGGATAGAAGAGAGAAGATGGATGGGAAAAATTTAGGTCCTTACATGGGCATTAACATCCTATCTGTTCATCAGCTTGAAATGTTAACCCTGTTTCTCTCTCCATGGATGCTGCCTGACCTGCTGAGTGTTCAGCTTCTATTTTAAACCTGAAACACTGCCTCAGAGATCTCCCTACATGACAACAAATTATAGTTCCATTGTTACTCTTAAGACTATCAGACATAGAAGCAGAATTAGGCCATTCAGCCCATCAAGTCTACTCCAGCAATTCATCATGGCTGATCCATTTCCCTCTCAACCCCCTTCTCCCCATAGCCTTTCATGCCCTGACTAATCAAGAACCTATCAACATCTGCCTTAAGTGCACCCAGTGACCAGGCCTCCAGGACCACCTGTTTTTCTTTTGATTTCAATGACTAAGAAAGAGGAAAAGGGAAAAAAGAGAGAAGCAGCTCGCACCAAATAAAGGATTTTACAGATGAGAGGAACACAAAATCACAGGCTGATCTGCTTTGGAACCAGAATGGTGGATGCATGGGAGACTACAGGTTCCTGCCTGCCCTGCCAGACACAACATCCCCAAGCAGCCCACACAGAACAGAGGAAGTCCTCGCCGCCACATTAAAGGAGCCAGGCCTGACAGACACAACTCGCTGCACGTTTCTCTCTCACAGCCAGCCTTCGCCCATTGCTGCCTTTGGACACTGGCCTCTGACATCTCAGACCCTGGCCAGAAGAAGTACTGCCAAAGGGCCCCACGACCTCTCGGGCCATCTCCCTGTTCTGAGAGGGCACCAGCTGGTGGGCACACTGGCTGAGCCCTCTGGCTGCAGGTGGTGAGGGGAGAACTGTGAGCTTGAGAGAAAGATAATTTTGCTTCTTAACATGCTTCAAATATCTACATTTGTTCTGTGCAGGTCGTGTGACTGTGCTGACAAATCCAGTCTTGCAGCTCACCCATGCAGTCAGGCTTACACCTTCACTGTGTATAACTGCAGAGAAACACACATGCACACACACACACACACACACACACTCACAGTCACAGTCTCTCTCTCACACACACACAGTCACAATCTTTCACATACACACACACAGTCACAGTCAGTCTCTCTCTCACACACACACAGTCACTCACAGTCTCTCTCTCTCACACACACACAGTCACAGTCAGTCTCTCTCTCACACACACACAGTCACTCACAGTCTCTCTCTCTCTCACACACACAGTCACAATCTTTCACATACACACACACACAGTCACTCACAGTCTCTCTCTCACACACACACACACAGTCACTCACAGTCTCTCTCTCACACACACTCACAGTCACAGTCTCTCTCTCACACTCACAGTCACAATCTTTCACATACACACACACACAGAGTCACACTCACAGTCACAGTCTCTCTCACACACACACAGTCACACTCACAGTCTCTCTCTCACACACACTCACAGTCACAGTCTCTCTCACACTCACAGTCACATTTTTCACATACACACACACACACTCACAGTCACAGTCTCTCTCACACACTCACAATCACAGTCTCTCTCTCACACTCAGTCACAGTCTTTCACATACACACACAGTCACACTCACAGTCTCTCTCTCACACACTCACAATCACAGTCTCTCTCTCACACTCAGTCACAGTCTTTTACATACACACACAGTCACACTCACAGTCTCTCTCTCACACACACTCACTCACAGTCACAGTCTTTCACATACACACACACTCACAGTCTCTCTCTCATACACACACTCACTGTCACTGTCTCACACATGCACACACACTCACAGTCAGTCTCTCACACACAGTCACAGTCTCTTTCACACACACACAGTCATAGTGTCACACACACAAACACACTCACAGTCACATTCTCACACACAGACACACACACACACACACACACACACATCAGTGCCCAGTACCCTGGATCAGGAACACCCTCCCCCCCTCTCACTGCCCACAACCTGGAGAAACAATTTTTCTCCATCTGTTCTATCAATTCACCCTTTATTATCCTGAATGCGACAGTCAAATCTTCTCTAAATTTTCCAAATTCCAGGGGAACCAACAGCTATTCACTGTTAGTGAGCATCATCCTGATAAACACTGTGCTGTTCAGGTCTGTCGGGGACTCAGATCCCACCTCCAGTTCTCCACCTCAATGGCTCTGTCCTTTACGATGGGCATCCCAGAGATTAACATTTAATCCTTACAGGAGGAGCTGCCTTAACAAGGCCACGTCAAAGATCCCCACCATTCAGGCCATGCCAGCTTCTCGCTGCAACCATCATGCAGGAGGTCCGGAAGCCTGAAATCCCAAACGCCCAGGTTCAGCAACATTTGGTCCCTTCAACCATTTGGTTCTGAAACCAACCTGCATGACCCTAATCACCAGCTCAGCTTCTCAACACCATGACCACGCTGCGTTACAATGGAGGTTCTTTTGTTCTAACTGTGTTCTTTCTGGTGATATTTTACAAACATCAGTTGTTTTGTTTCGTTTGAACGTTGTGTATTTGATGCTCTCTGCCTGGGAGAGGACATCCTGCAAGTAAGCTTTTCATCGCACTTGTGCAGACACGTACTCGTGCAGGTGACACGTTGAAGGTGATTGGAGGAAGGTGATTGGAGGAAGGTGATTGGAGGAAGGTGATTGGAGGAAGTTCAGAGGCAAAGTGAAGGGCAAGTTTTTTTACACAGAGATTGGTAGGTGCTTGGAACATGTTGCTGGGGGGTGGTGGTAGAGGCAGGTATAGTAGGGACATTTAAAACACTCTTAAGTAAAATGATGTAAGAAAAATCGAGGGCAAAAGACTGTGTCGGAGAGAAGGGTTAGATTGAGTCCTGCCGAAGGGTTTCGGCCGGAAATGCCGACGGGTTTCGGCCGGAAATGCCGACTGTACTTCTTTCCGTTGATGCTGCCTAACCTGCTGAGTTCCTCCAGCATTTTGTGTGTGTTGCTCAGATTTCCAGCATCTGCAGATTTTCTCTTGTTTGTAAGTTCATCATCAATTAGGTTTATGTTCTGGACAACATCATGGTCCAAAGGGCCCAAGCTGTCGTAGGTCCTATGCTCTATGTTCCATGACAATGAACTCAACCTTCACTAATACTTAGAAAAGCCTGGCTAGACCAAGAGGATTGGCAACCCTTAAAGAGGACTGGATTCCCCGGGGCCAGAGAGAAGACAAACTCATCTGAATGTTAGAGATTCTGCAGATGCAGGTTCTGCTGTGAAGGAACTCAGCAGATCAGGTGGCATCTATGGAAAGGTAAAAAGCAGTTGACATTTTGGGCCAAGACCCTTCTTCAGGATTCTTACTTTAGCTGTCAACTCTGGTTGGACACCAGGCACCATGTCCAATCACATGACTTCCCCGACGTCACCAAAAGCCTCTGCCCATCCCTGTGTTGGTGGGTTGGACAGGGGCCAACACAATCACTAAGGGCTGAATGGCCACCCTGCTGGATGAACCTAAAACCCCTTTCCCAAACAGTACACTCGTTATATCACCGATTAGCAAAGGCTTGATAGTTATTCCTCTCTGACCCCATTTCCAATTATACTAACAAAAGTGCTCAAAGAACCTTTAAAAAATTGCTCCAAATTACATTTTTCGTTTGGATATTACTCAGACCTATATCAGGGGCAACATGGTCATGTAGCGGTTACCACAGCACTATTACAGCACCCGCTGAACTGGGTTCAATTCCGGCTGCTGTCTATAAGGAGGTTGTACATTCACCCGTGTCCATGTGGGTGTCCTCGGTGGCTCCACTTTCCTCCCACATTCCAAAGACAGAGATCGATTAATAGGTTAATTGTTCATGTGGGTGTATTTGGCGGCATGGGCTGATTGGGCCGGAAGGGTCTGTTACCATGCTGTAAAACAGATTGCTGGAGAATCCTATGCTACACTGAAGGGTTAACTTGCCGTCGTTCCGTGGCTGGACTCACTGTGTGGTGAGTATTTGGGGAAGAGTGTCTGTGGACGACTGCCAGGCGGGATGTGTGCACGGTGCTGGAGAAAGACAGGAGCTTGTCCATCTCCCACAGGTCCCACCCTAAGCCAGAGCAGCCTAGCTTGGTTGCACCATGATGGGCCCCCATCCTTTCCCAAGGTGCAGAGAGGGGGCTGGGGAAAAGGAAAGTAGCCAGAGAGAAGATGACATCTTTTCATTTTGAGCAGCTTGGAGATAAAGAGAAGCGTCATTCAGCAATGTTTACACAGAACAGGATTTCCTGAGCTTAGTGTAATGGTGCCTTTATCTAAACTGAAATCTAAACGGCACCTTTCTATTCTAAACCCTCAGTGACCCTGAATTTTAGGAATAATCTAACTTTACAACCAGTCACGAGTATTTCTATAATTGTACAATGAGTTGTACTGTAACTTCTTACATATAGTTCGCTCTCGTATGCATCATGCACACATGTTCAACCACAAAATACCGCCTAACAATACCAGCAGATTGTGTCCATTCTTCTCCGAGGCTTGTGAGTTCCTGAGATGCCGACAGTGATGCCGTTTGCATCTCAGCTCCTGGTAGGGTCACCCATAGCCGTGAGTTCAAGGGGGAGGTTCTAAACAAAGAGCAACCCAACCAAGACCTCACTGGTGGAGCTGATGTAAGATAATGACACATCACAATGGCGGTAAAGGCAAAGGAAGGCTGCAGAAGGGTCCCTAGTTGTCCTGCCTTCCATGCCACTGGACCCTGATCCCGATCTGTCGAAGACCGTACATTAATCTTCCCACGTTAAACAAAGTCACGCACAGACGTTCTACATTCAGGGGCTAACTTCATACTCGCATATTTCATACCTCTGTAGGGTCAATTCCATTCTAGTTTCCTCACATGATGAATCTGGTAATAGGTAAACCAGGTAATAGGGTTGTAGGCCTCCGTTAGTCTCGATAAACCATGGATTTGCACCTTGGAAAGTTTCCAGGGCACAAGCCTGGCCAAGGTTTTTTTAATGGAAGACCGGCAGTTGCTCAAGCTGCAAGTCTCCCCTCTCCACGCCACCGATGTTGTCCAAGGGAAGGGCATCAGGATCCATACAACTTGGCACCAGTGTCGTCGCAGAGCAATGTGTGGTTAAGTGCCTTGCTGAAGGACACACGCGCAGCCTCAGCCGAGGCTCGAACTAGCGACCTTCAGATCACTAGACGAACACCTTAACCACTTGGCCACGCGCCAACACGGTAATAGGGTTTCCCTTTGATGTTTTTCTTTGAACAGGTTTCATGGTGTTTCTTTGTTCCGTGCCTGTCTGTGGGAAGACGAATCTCAGGGTTGTATACCGCGTACATACTTTGATAATAAATGTACATAGAACACTGCACCTAATAAACACATGAGATCCTACAGATGTTGGAAATAAAGAGCAACACACACAAAATGCTGGAGGACCTCAGCAGTTCAGGCAGCACCTGTGGAGTGGAACACAAAGTGAACATTTCAGAAAGCGACCCTTCATCAGGACTGGAAAGGAAGGGGACAGAAGCCAGAGCAAGAAGGTGGGGGGAGGGGGGAGGAGTAAAAGCTGGCAGCTGAGGGGGAACATCGTATCCTGCAGATTCTGGAAATCAAAGTTCAAAGTAAATTTACTTTCAAAGTATGTATACATCACCATGAGATTCATTTTCTTGACCAATGCACAAAATACTGGAGAAACTCAGTAGATCAGACAGCATCTTGCAGAGGCGGAATACACAGTTAATGTTTCGGGCTGAGACCCTTCATCAGGACTGGAAAGGAAAGGGGTAGACTTGGTTCTTGAGTGAATATTTCATTCTAAAATTTCTATAATAACACCTGCTGTTCCATCGATTACATCTGTGTAATCAGAGATTTGAGGAAATGCCTTCACTCAAAGGGGAGTGCTCCTTAGGAATTCTGTGCCACAGAGGTCTGTGAGGGTTCAGTCACTGAGAAAGCTCAGATTTTTACATACACTCTCCTTCTATTGGAAACATTCTCTCCATTCCCATGGCATCCAGGCTATTACATACACATGGGGCAAGAACGTCAACAGAGTATGATAACATTTTTACTGAGTCGTGTTACTAATGGTACACGCTGGGCAATCTGCGGTGGGGGAGTGACAAAGGCACAAAACGTGCACTCTTGAAAGCCCTGACATGCAAAGAAAGAGAGACCACTACATGTAGGGGGCCCAATCAATCCACCGTGCTGTCAACCAATCACGTTCTTCCAATCAATCTGATACAGTAGATCCCTCCGCCATTGAGATGGGAACCGCAGGTGAAGGGAATAAGTGAAGTAATGTGAGAAAAATCATGAAATGTCTGTTCCACTTGGTAGCGGTCAAATGGCCGCAGGGGGCAGCTTCTCCCTCTGTGCCTTCCTGGTTAGCTGTCAAGGGCAGTGGGCTGTGAATTGTGTCTTTGCTTGATAAAGTGTCCATTGATTCATCTGCTGGGAAGCTGGCTTAGTCAGCTTTTAGACCATACCATATAAGATATAGGAGCAGAATGAGGCCGTTTGACCCATTGAGTCTGCTCCGCCATTTCATCATGGCTGATCCATTTCCTTCTCAGCCCCGGTCTCCTGCCTTTTCCCCGTATCCCTTAATTTCCAGACTAATCGAGAACCTAGCAACCACTACCTTAAATATACCCAGTGGCTTGGCCTCCACAACCGCCTGTGGCAAGGAATTCCTCAGATTCACCGCAGCCTGGCTAAAGAAATTCCTCCTCATCTCTGTTCAAATTGGATGTCCCTCTATTCTGAGGCTGAGTCTGGTCTTAGATCCCCCCACCACAGAAAACATCCACTCTTTTGAGGCCTTTCACCATTCGATAGGTTTCTCTAGATTCCCTGTCTATACGATCATATGTATGTCAACTCACGTTCAGCTACGGGACTGTGAAAATGCCCCGTAGCAGCCAGTATCAGGCATCAAACATTTGCGGCCCGGTGTGCATATCGTCATTTTTGTTTTACGGTCTCTTGATTGCAGCAAGTTCTCTCCTGGATGGCCAGATGTAGGAGATCTGTGTCCCATTCAAGTTCTTCTCTTACTTTTGGGCCCATAAATATGGCACTGGGCTTTGTAAAACTGGCCAGCAGTTCTTAAACTTTGCACATAGAACCATAGAACACTACGGCACAGTACAGGCCCTTCAGCCCTCCATGTTGTGCTGACCCATATAATCCTTTTAAAAAAGTACTAAACCCACACTACCCCATAACCCTCCATTTTTCTTTCATCCATGTGCCTGTCCAAGAGGATCTTAAATACCCCTAATGTTTTAGCCTCCACCACCATCCCTGGCAAGTCATTCCAGGCACCCACAACCCTCTGTGTAAAAAACTTACCCCTGATGTCTCCCCTAAACTCCCCTCCCTTAATTTTGTACATATGCCCTCTGGTGTTTGCTACTGGTGCCCTGGGAAACAGGTACTGACTATCCACCCTATCTATGCCTCTCATAATCTTGTAGACCTCTATCAGGTCCCCTCTCATTCTTCTACGCTCCAAAGAGAAAAGTCCCAGCTCTGCTAACCTTGCTTCATATGACTTGTTCTCCAAACCAGGCAACATCCTGGTAAATCTCCTCTGCACCCTCTCCACAGCTTCCACATCCACATGCTTCCTGTATTTCAACAATGACTGTGCTTCAAGCAGCTATTCATTGGCTGGTGACATTTTACAATATCCCAATGGGATTGAGATTCAGAGTCACTTAATTATCACACGTACATCGAAACATACAGTGAAATGTGCTGTTTGCATTAATGACCAATACCACCCAAGGATGTGCTGGGCGGAACCTGCAGATGCCGCCACATATTCCAGTGCCAACATAGTAACCCCAATGTGTTCAGCAGAACAACACAGAGCACAGTAAAACAACAGATAAAACAAGCCCCATGCCTCACTCCCACCCACCTACACAATCCTTCAACCTCAGTACAGGCCTTCTTGGGCCTCTAGCGGAATCGTGGATTTGCAGACATTGGGCCTCTAACTTCTGCAGCGGACTCGCTGGCTCTCAGACTAGCAAGTGAGTGGTTGATTCATCCAGTTTCTCTCTCTCTATCTCTGTTTTTCTCTCTCTGTCATCTCCTTGAGAAAACTAACTGTTGTAGATTATACCATACACACACACGCATGCAATTCCTCTCTTATTTTTTCTCAATTTTCTTTTTTTCTCAATCTCTCCCCTTTTTGCTCCCTCTCTCTGTCTATCTCTATCTCTCTCCTTCTCTCTGTCTCTTTATCTTTGTCACTCTTTCACTCCCTCTGTCTGTCTCTCTCCTTGTTTTTCTCTCACCCTTCTCTCTCTCCCTCATCCCCCTCTCTCTCCATCTCCTCCTCCCTCTCACTCTCCCTTCTCTCACTCTTTCTCTCCCTCTCTCTCCCTCCCTCTTCCCCTCTCTCTCACTCTCTCTCCCTCTCCCTCCTCTTTCTCTCCTTCTCTTTCTCTCTCCCCTCTCCCTCTCCCCGTCTCTCTCTCACTCTCTTCCTCTCCCTCTCCTTCCGCTCTCTCTCCCCTCTCTCTCACTCTCTCTCCCTCCCTCCCTTTCATGTCCTCGATAACGTTCCTGCTGTTGATTTATAGCACTGAAAGGTTTATCCTGTCACACATCCGAGCAGGAACTCCTCCTTCCTAAATATAACCCAGAATATCTACTGCTCCCATCAGTGCGGACAGCCCTGCTGTCAAATGCTTCCCTTCTGGTTCTGGGCCTGATCACACACAGTCAAGGCACAGAAATCCTCATTTGGAAAGCAAATAAAAATGACGGTATTTACATTGAAATCCTCCTTTGTACTAATAACTTTGAAAAATAACAAGTCTTCCTGAATGGGAATGATGCTTTATGAGCAACTTAAGAATAAATGTGGTGAAACTTTGAAGGATAAAATTGCGAGAGGTATCGATAGGGTCAATGGTAGAAACTTCTCCTAGGGTGGAAATTTCAGATATTAGATTGCACCGCTTTAAGATGAGAGTGGAAAAGTTAAGGAGATTAAGATACCAATTTTTTTTTAACACCAGAAAGCGGTAGACGCCCATCTGGTTGGTGCTGTCCTGGTGTTCTGCCTGGTCCTATCGACCTGCAGAAAGACCATAGGCCTATGTACCTCTCTCATCCTCATACCTATTCCAAACTTCTCAACGTTACAGTTCAACTCACATCCACCACTCCTGCTGGTAGCTCGTTCCACACTCACGCCACCATCCCAATGAAGACATTTCCCCTCAGATTCCCATTAAATATTTAACCTTTCACCCTAAACCGAGGGTTTGCAGCCTTTTTTATGTCAGGGACCAATACCATTCAGCAAGGGGTCCGTGGTCCCCGGGTTGGGATCCCCTAAACCCATGGTTCCCAAGTTCTAGTCTCACACAACCTCAGAGGACAAAGCCTGCATGAATGCATTCACTCTATCCTATTTATTTTAATTTTATTTTTGTTTAAAGGTACAGCGAGGAACAGGCCCTTCCAGCCCAATGAGCTGCACCCCCCCAGCAATGCACTGAATTAATCCCAGTCACAGTACAAATTACACTGATCAATTAACCTACGAACCGGTATGTCTTTGGACTGTGGGAGGAAACCAGAGCACCCGGAGGAAACCAACATGGTCACGGGGAGAATGTACGGACTTCTGACAGGCAGTGGTGGAACTGAACTCCGGAAATCCCCAAACTGTAATAGCATTGTGGAAACTGTTCTGTTACCATGCTGCCCTATAGCCGTCATAATTTTGAACACTTCGAAATGATGCTTACTTCAAGCGCCAGGCTTTAGATGTTTCAGAAAGGAGAGGGAGGGAGGCAAAAGAGGTGGGGGCGTGGCACTATTGATCAGAGATAGTGTCATGGCTGCAGAAAAGGAGGGAGACGTGGAGATATTGTCCATAGATGGAAGTTAGGAACAGGAAGGGGTTAATAACTCTCCTGGGTGCTTTTTATAGACCACCCAATAGTAACAGAGATATCGAAGAGCAGATAGGGAGACAGATTCTGGAAAGGTGTAATAATACCAGGGTTATCGTGGTGGGAGATTTTAATTTCCCAAATATTGATTGGCATCTTCCTAGAGCGAGGGGTTTAGATGGAGTGAAGTTTGTTAGGTGTGTTCAAGAAGGTTTCTTTTTTTTTTTTTAATAATTTTTTATTGCATTTTTAAATGATTACAAAGTATGAAAAAACAATGTATATAACCCATACCCCCTCCCCTTAACCCCTCCCCCCTAACTGCCCCATAGAAAAAAAAAGAAAGAAAGAAAGAAAGAAAGAATGCCTGGTGGTTGGAAGATCTCCACATGCTCCATGGAGTTCGTAATAATTTTAATATGTATATTTATTTCTTTCCCCTAATAACCAATTGTTTCATCTTAAAAGCATCTATATATTTAATCCTGTCTTTTGTAAATAAGGGCTCCAAATTTTCAAAAATGTTTCATATTTATCTCTTAAATTATAAGTAATTTTTTCTAATGGAATACAACCATAGATTTCTTTCTTCCAAGAATCTATACTTAAATGTGTATCCGATTTCCAAGTAACTGCAATAGACTTATTCCTTTTACAATGGACAATCAACTTTTATATAATTGGATTCAAAATGGGATTAGATATATAGGGAATTGTTTTGAAGGAGGTATATTAATGTCATTTGAACAATTAAAGAATAAATATAAAATATCAAACAACACTTTATTTTGTTACTTTCAATTAAGGGCTTATTTAAGAGAAAAATTAGGTCAAACAATGTTATTGCCGAAATCTAATGAAATAGAAATTTTAATTCAAAAAGGAAATATTAAAAAATTTGTATCTTGCATGTATAATTTGATTCAAAGACAGGTAATTAAGCAAGGAGTCCATAAGTCAAGACAAAAATGGGAAAGTGATTTGAATATTAAAATTGAAGAATCAAGAAGGTTTCTTGACACAATATGTAGATATGCCTACAAGAGGAGAGGCTGTGCTCAATCTGGTATTGGGAAATGAACCTGGTCAGGTGTCAGATTTTTCAATGAAAGAGTATTATGGAGATAGTGATCACAATACTATCTCCTTTACCATAGCATTGGAGAGGGATAAGAACAGACAAGTTAGGAAAGCGTTTAATTGGAGTGAGGGGAAACATGAGGCTATCAAGCAGGAACTTGGAAACATAAATTGGAAACAGATTTTCTCAGGGAAATATAGGGAAGAAATGTGGTAAATGTTCAGGGGATATTTGTGTGGAGTTCTGAATAGGTACGTTCCAATGAGACAGGGAAAGGATGGTAGAGAACAGGAACTATGGTTGTTGCAAATCTAGTCAAGAAGAAAAGAAGAGCTTATGAAAGGTTCAAAAAACTAGGTAATGATAGAGATCTCGAAGTTTATAAGGCCAGCAGGAAGGAGCTTAAGAAGGAAATTAGAAGAGCCAGAAGGGGCCAAGAGAAGGCCTTGGCGGACAAGATTAAGGAAAACCCCCAAGGCATTCTACAAGTATGTGAAGAGCAAGAAGATAAGATATGAGAGAATAGGACCAATCAAATGTGACTGAAAAAGTGTGTATGGAGCCAGAGGAGATAGCAGAGGTACTTAATGAGTACTTTGCTTCAGTATTCACTAGGAGAAAAGGATCTTGGCGATTGTAGGGATGACTTACAGCGGACTGAAAAGCTTGAGCATGTAGACATTAAGAAAAAGGATGTGCAGGAGTTTTTGGAAAGCATCAAGTTGGATAAGTCACCAGGACCAGACAAGATGTACCCCAGGCTACTGTGGGAGGCAAGAGAGGAGATTGCTGAGCCTCTGGCAATGATCTTTGCATCATCAATGAGGGCTGGAGAGGATCCAGAGGATTGTGGGATTGTGGATGTTGTTCCATTATTCAAGAAAGGGAGTAGGGATAGCCCAGGAAATTATAGACCAGTGAGTCTTACTTCAGTGGTTGTTAAGTTGATGGAGAAGATCCTGAGAGGCAGGATTTATGAACATCTGGAGAGGCATAATATGATTAGGAATAGTCAGCATGGCTTTGTGAAAGACAGGTCATGCCTTACGAGCCTGATTGAATTACTTGAGGATGTGACTAAATACATTGATGAATAGATACATAGAGCAGAAGATGGAGTGTATATGGATTTCAGCAAGGCATTTGATAAGGTACCCCATGCAAGTCTTATCGAGAAAGTAAGGAGGCATGGGATCCAAAGTGAAATTGCTTTGTAGAGCTAGAACTGGCTTGCCCACAGAAGGCAAAGAGTCATTGTAGATGGGTCATATTCTGCATGGAGGTTGGTCACCAGTGGAGTGCCTCAGGGATCTGTTCTGGGACCCTTACTCTTTGTGATTTTTATAAATGAACTGGATGAGGGAGGGATGGGTTAGTAAATTTGCTGAATTACACAAAGGTTGGAGGTGTTGTGGATAGTGTAGAGGCCTGTCAGAGGCTACAGCGGGACATTGATAGGATGCAAAACTGGGCTGAGAAGTGGTAAATGGAGTTCAACCTAGATAAGTGTGAAGTGGTTCATTTTGGTAGGTCAAATATGATGGCATAATATAGTATAAATAGTAAAACTCTTGGCAGTGTGGAGGATCAGAGGGATCTTGGGGTCCGAGTCCATAGGACACTCAAAGTTGCTGTGCAGGTTGACTCTGTGGTTAAGAAAGCATACGGTGCATTGGCCTTCATCAATTGCGGAATTGAATTTAGGAGCCAAGAGGTAATGTTGCAGCTATATAGGACCCTGGTCAGACCCCACTTGGAGTACTGTGCTCAGTTCTGGTCGCCTCACTACAGGAAAGGTGTGGAAACAATAGAAAGGGTGCAGAGGAGATTTAAAAGGATGTTGCCTGGATTGGGGAGCATGCCTTATGGGAATAGTTTGAGAGTTCTCAGCCTTTTTTCCTTGGAGCGACGGAGGATGAGAGGTGACCTGACACAGGTGAATAAGATAATGAGAGGCATTGATCGTGTGGATAGTCAGAGGCTTTTCCCCAGGGCTGAAATGGCTAGCACGAGAGGCCACAGTTTTCAGGTGCTTGGAAGTCGGCACAGAGGAGATATCAGGAGTAAGTTTTTACACAGAGAGTGGTGAGTGCGTGGAATGGGCTGCCAGCAACAGTGGTGGAGGCGGATACGATAGGGTCTTTTAAGAGACTCCTGGACAGCTCTATGGAGCTCAGAAAAACAGAGGGCAAGGGGTAACGATTGGTAAATTCTCAGATAAGAACATGTTCGGCACAGCTTTGTGGGCCAAAGGGCCTGTATGGTGCTGTAGGTTTTCTATGTTTCTATATTCCTCTGATCTCCTCTCATTTTTTTGCACTCCGAGGAATAAAATCTGAACCCATTGAACTGAGATATGGTGAAGTCATCCAATCAGATCACATCACACATAAGTGCAGCAAGGCAGCAAGTAGGAAAACAGAATGCAAAATATTGCTAGGGAGAAAGTGCAGTGCTGGTAGTCAAAGCCTCCAAGAGGACCACAACCTTGTCCTGGGGTTTGGAGGCTTGTGTGCACCAATGACCCGGAGAGCCATGCTGGCTGGAGACAGGGCCTTTTTCTTGGACTCTTGGTAGGGTTGCTCGTGCCAGCGAGGTCAACGGATAGTGGACCACTGGTCCTCCAGGTTTGGGGGGTTCAGCTCAGGACTGGCTGGTAAAACAAAATTGTTATGGGAACAGTGATGAAGATGGAGGATCTTCGTTGCTGCCCTAAATGCCAGTGGTTAATAGGCAGTAAGTAAGTAAGTAGGTAGTCAAATTGAATGCAAGGGCCACAGTGACATACAGTACTGTGCAAAAGTCTTAGACACATACATATAGCTAGGGTACCTAAGACCTTTGCACAGTACTGTAGTAATTTTAGGTATTGAATTGTACTAGTGTCATAGAAACAAACAAATTTCATGACATAAGCACACAAAATGCTGGTGGAACACAGCAGGCCAGGCAGCATCTATAAGGAGAAGCACTGTCGACGTTCCGGGCCGAGACCCTTCGTTGGGACTAACGGAAAGGAACGATAGTAAGAGATTTGAAAGTAGGAGGGGGAGGGGGAAATGTGAAATGACAGGAGAAGACCGCAGGCGGTGGGGTGAAACTGAGAGCCGGAAAGGTGATAGGCAAAAGGGATACAGAGCTGGAGAAGGGAAAGGGAAAAGCATGAACATTGACTTTTCTAACTTCCGTTAATGCCCCTCCTCCCCTTCTTACCCCATCCCTGATATATTTAGTGTTTCCCCCCTCCTTTATTTTTCTCTCTCTTTCTGCCCATCACTCTGCCTGTTCTCCATCTTCTTCTGGTGCTCCCCTCCCCCTTTCTTTCTCCCTAGGCCTCCCGTCCCATGATCCTTTCCCTTTTCCAGCTCTGTATCCCTTTTCCAATCAACTTTCCAGCTCTCAGCTTCACCCCACCCCCTCCGGTCTTCTCCTATCATTTCGCATTTCCCCCTCCCCCCACTACTTTCAAATCTCTTACTATCATTCCTTTCTGTTAGTCCTGACGAAGGGTCTCGGCCCGAAACGTCGACAGTGCTTCTCCTTATAGATGCTGCCTGGCCTGCTGTGTTCCACCAGCATTTTGTGTGTTGCTTGAATTTCCAGCATCTGCAGATTTCCTCGTGTTTGCTCATGACATATGTGAGTGATGATAAACCTGATTCTGATATGGGTCTCTAATGAGACTGAGAGTGGGGAGGGGGCAGGGAGAGGGGAATCATGGTTGGGAAAAGGGGAAAGGAGAGGGGAGGGAGTGGGAAGCACCAGAGAGACGTTCCATATTGATCAATAGACCAGCTGTATGGGGTGTTTCACGGCCGGGTGTGTCTGCTCTGGTGCCACTCCCTGCTCCTGGCACTCCTTCTCTACCACCTGTCCCACACCACTCCTGGGGCATTCCACCCTTACCACTTCCAGCACCCTGTGAGTTTACAAACTCATTTCTCACTCTCCACTCCATGCTGACAAATACAGTCCTGTGGAAAAGTCTTAGGCACCCTAGCTTTATGTGTGTGTGCATATGTGTATGGCATATGAGAGGTCTATTCAAGAGCTTGGCGCTCAACCCTAGTTCAGTCGGTGATAGTGTTTTTTGCACATCCGTCTTGTTTGGATTCCTGTCTATCATCTTGTCAAGAACCCTGTTCTTGACTCAATCTCGAAGTCATATCTTGAGTCTAGTCTCGGATACGCCAGCACTTGGTTTCTTACCATTCCTGCCTGGGCCTCTTGTCACAGTAGGCTGCCCTCAGTGAGGAGGAGGGGCCCTCCATACCCTGTGCTAATTGATTCTGTAATGCCTCCTGATCCTCAGCGGCTCGTTGGAACCTTGCTGAGCTTGACAGCCCGGACCTTGCTGACATATTGCACCAGGGTTCATACAATGACTTGCTTTGTGGGACGCCAGTAACTGCGATTGTGTCAACAAACAGTCCGTGATCAGGAGTGCTGTTTACAATGCCACACCACTTGGTTCAAATTTACTCAAAAAGCCTCAGAGTGATTTTTAACTTTTCTGATCAACAAACACCAATTTAGTCACGTTAATGAAAGCAGTTCTGGCCATGTGTTGTCAGGAGTTCAAAGTCCAAAACTAAAGTCCTTTAATGATAAATTAACAATCTTAGTGTGCACTGCAATTTTCAACAAAGATTTCAAAGGCTAACGCTGAGATTAGTTAATTAGATAGTGAACTGATCTGACCTTCCAGTATTATACACAGATGGGTTAACCCTTAAACACAAGAGATTCTGCAGATGCTGGAAAGCCAGAGCAACAAACACAAAGTGCTGGAGGAACTCAGCAGGTCAGGCAGCATCTCTGGAAATGAATAAACAGTTGACGTTTCAGGTTGAGACCCTTCTTCAGGATCAAAGGGCCTTGCCACCACCAGGTCGCCTTTGAGCAAACACAGCCCCCCTCCCCCCACCTTGAACTATCTCACCTGGATAGCACTTTGAAATGAAGTTTAATGCCGCAAATAAAGTAAAGAGGGTTGTCAGGGGGAAGAAGCAATTCCTAAAATGTTGAGTGTGTGTCTTCAGGCTCCTGATGAAAGGTCTCAGCCTGAAATATCAACTATTTATTCCTCTCCGTAGATGCTGCCTGACCTGCTGAATTCCTCCAGCATTTAGTGTATGTTACTCTGGAGTAAACCTTCAGATGTTACCTTCTGTGGCCCAGAAATTCCATTGCACCCAAATGGATGTATTAAAGAGGTCAGAGTAGCAACGTACTGACGGCCAATACAGTCACGAGAAAGCCACTTCCTCTCAATAAAACCCAAGGGCTGAAGCCAGCTGTGGACATCTGTAGGTGCGAGATGAAAGAACTGATGGAGGATCGGAGCTGAGTAGGACCCTGCGAAAAAGACAACAGGTAGATAGGGTAGCAAAGAAAGCTTTTAGCACATTGGCCTTTATAAATCAATGTATTAAGTGCCAGAGATGGAATGTTATGTTGAAATTGTATGAGGCATTGGTGAGGCCTAATTTGGAGAATTGTGTGCAGTTTTGGTCACCTACCTACAGGAAAGATGTAAATAAGAATGAAAGAGGTTACCCCTCAACCATCAGGCTCTTGAACCAGAGGGGATAACTTCACTCAACTCACTTTCTCCATCACTGAAACATTCCCACAACCTAGGGACTCACTTTCAAGGACTCTTCATTTCATGTTTTTGATACTTATTGCTTATTTATTATTGTTATTAAGTCTTTCTTTTTGTATTTGCGCAGTCATTGACACATTAGTCTGCCCTGTTGCGTGAGGTCTTTCATTGATTCCATTATGGTTATTGGATTTATTGAGTATGCCCACAAGAAAATGCATTTCTCGATTGCATAAACTAACATATATGTATGTTGATAATAAATTCATTTTGAACTTTGAACTTTGAAAGAATGCAGAGGAAAATTACAGTGATGATGCCAAAACTTGAGGACTTGAGTTATAGGGGAAGATTGAATAGGTTAGGACTTTTTCCTAAGAATATAGAAGATTCAGCGGAGATTTGATACAAAATTACTATAGTTAGGGTAAATGCAAGCAGACTTTTCCCAATGAGCTTGGCTGAGACTACAACTAGAGGTCAAACATGAGGGGAATTTCTTCACTAGGAGAGTAGTGAGAGTGAGCTAGCGCAAGTGGTGGGTGTGGGGTTGATTTCAACATTTAACAGAAATTTGGATAGGTACATGGAAGGGGGGCGGGGTTATGGAGGTGCCCTGGTCCGAGCACAGGTCAATGGGAATGGACAGATTAATGGTTTGTCGCAGACTAGATGGGCTGAAGGGCCTCTTTCTATGCTGTAGTGTTCTATGACTAGAAGACTGATGAAATGGAAGCATTCCACGCTCTTTGGTCAGTAACAGAATTCTGCATTTAAATAGAGCTTTTCACATCCAACCTCCAAGACAACTACAATCTTGTCATGGTTTGGAGGCTTGCGTGCCTCGATGACCCGGGGAGCAATGTTGGCTGGAGTCAGGGCCTTACGTTTTAGCTCTTGGTGGGGGCACCCATGCCAAACAGGTCAAAGGGTAGAGGCCAGACTAAGAGTGGGTCTGCCGGTCCTCCAGGTTCGGGCATCCAGCTCAGGGCTAACAACCCTGACTGGGCAAACAAAACTGTCATGGAAACAGCAGTGATGTACCCTTCAACGCCATTCCTGAGCCTCCACCCGGGACCTGGATGACTGACAGTATTGAAAACCAAGAGGAGCTACTGGCCCGATGAAGGAAGCCCTGAACGCTGCCAAGACGAAGACCAAAATTGGTTTCTGGGCGAAGGACAAAGAGAGATGGAGGACTTTTATTACTGCCCTAAATGCCGGCAGGCATAATAGGGAGTATGTCTAAAGCATTTCAAGGTATTACATAAAATTCACTAAACTATGATGGAGGTGTTAAGGAGACATTAGTGAGTCTACAGGTTGTGGAATCTGTTCAGTGTTGAGGTGAGTGAAGTTATCCACACTGGTTCAGGAGCTTGATGGAAGAGGGTAACAACTGTTGCTGAACCCGTTTCTTTGGGACCTAAGGTTCCTGTACCTCCATCCAGATAGCAGCAGTGAGAAGAGAGCATGGCCTGGATGGTGGGGTTTGTTGATGATGGACACTGCTTTCTTGCGGCAGCGCTCCTTGTAAGTATGCTCAATGGTGGGGAGGGCTTTTCCTGTGATGGACTGGACTATATCCACTACTTCTGTGGGGTTTTTCTAGGTTTGGCCCAGGACCTGTGGTTTAAGATTCATGACAAAGATCGAGATTCAAGGTTCAAGTTTATTTATCACGTGCACGTTGAAATGCACCACTTGCATAATTGACCAAAATACACAAGGATGTGACGGGGGCAGCCTGCAAGCATTGCCACACATTTCAGTTTCAACACTGAGTGCCCACAATGCTTGGCAGAGTAATAAATCAACAGCAGTGAATCAGACCCTGTTCCTCCCTCCACCCATACACATACACTCTCCTCTAAGCCCAAGGCAATCCAGAGTCTTTGGCCTCCAGTGGGAGATGTAAGATGAAAACTGAAAATGTAATGAAGTTTGGGAAGAGAACTAGAGGTCATGACTGGACAACTGGAACTACTAATAGTTAGGCAAAGAGGCTGAGGATGGAAAAGAGGCTTAAAGAGGTATTTTAGGGATTAGAGACTAGAAGAAACTGTGACTAACCTGCTCTTAGACTGTCTGCAGCAATGAATTGGCTTCATGGCTATGAACTTATTTTTGTGAACTTCAGTTCTGAATGTTATTTCTTTACAATTTGTTTTTTTTCCTGCACATTAGTGTTTGATGATCTTTTTTAATGGGTTAAGACCATAAAACCATAAGACATAGGAGCAGAATTAGACCATTCTGCCCATCAAGTCTGCTCCACCATTCCATCATGGCTGATCTTGGATCCCACTCAACCCCATACCCTTGCTTTCTCGCCATATTCTTTGATGCCCTGACCCATTAGGAAGCGATCAACTTCTGCTTTAAATATACGCACGGACTTGGGGCCTTCACCGCAGAGTGGCAGAGCATTCCACAAATATACAACTCTCTGACTAAAAAAAAAATTCCTCCTTTCCTCTGCTGTAAAGGGTCACCCTTCAATTCTCAGTCTGTGCCCTCTAGTTCTGGACGCCCTCGCCACAGGAAACATCCTTTCCACATCCTCCCTTTCTAGTCTTTTCAACATTCAATAGGTTTCAATGAGACCCCCCCACATACTTCTAAGTTCCATTGAGTACAGGCCCAACACTGCCAAACGCTCCTCATAGGTTAACCCCTTCATTCCTGGAATCATACTCATGAACCTCCTCTGGATTCTCTCCAATGACAACACATCTTTTCTGAGATATGGGGCCCAAAACCGGTGACAATTCTCTAAGTGTGACCTGACTAGTGTTGGCATTATCTCATTGCTTTAAATGCCAACACTGCATTTGCCTTCTTTACCACAGACTCAACCTGTAAATTAACCTTCTGGGAGTCTTGCACGAGAAATCCTAAGTCCCTCAGCATCTCTGATGTTTGAACCATCTCCCCATTTAGATAATAGTCTACACTATTGTTCCTTTTACCAAAATACATTATCACACATTTCCCAACACTGTATTTCATCTGCCACTTTTTTGCCCATTTTTTGTCCTGCTGCAATCGCATTGCTTCCTCACCACTACCTACCCCTCCACCTATCTTCGTATCATCTGCATACTTTGCCACAAAGCCATCAATTCCATTATCTAAATCATTGATAAACAATGTGAAAAGTAGTGGTCCCAATACTGACCCCCAAGGAACACCACTAGTCACTGGCAGCAAACCAGAAAAGGCCCCTTTTATTTCCACTCCTACCTATTAGCCATTCTGCTATTCATGCCAGCATCTTTCCTGTAATGGCATAGGATTTTATCTTGTCAAGCAGCCTCATGTGTGGCACCTTATTAAACGCCTTCTGAAAATCCAAGTAAGTGACATCCACTGCCTCTCCTTTGTCCACCCTGCTTGTTACTTCCTTGAAGAATTCCAACAGATTTGTCAGGAAAGATTTTCCTTTACAGAAATCACGCTGATTTTGACTTATTTCATCATTATCTCCAAGTACCCTGAAACCTCATCCTTAATAATAGACTACAACATTTACCCAACCACTGAGGTTAGGCTAACTGTCCTATAATTTCCTTTCTTTTCCCTTCCTCCCTTCTTAAAGAGAGGTATGTCATTTGCAATTTTCCAGTCCTCCAGGACCATGCTAGAATCAAGTGGTTCTTGAAAGATCATGACCAATGCATCTGTTATCTCTTCAGTAACCTCTCTTTGGGATGCAGTGCATCTGGCCCAGGTGACTTATCCACCTTAAGTCCTTTGAGTTTGCCTAGCACTCAATGTTCTATTGGCTTGCTTTGTTTGGTGGCTATCTTTAAAGAGATGAATCCTAATGTATATATTATACTTTGATAATAAATATACTTTGAACTTTGGACCTGATGAGGCTGTAGCATTAGCATGATGGGAACACCACAGAAATATTTAATCACAGATATGCACTCTTCAAATAATTTCACTCACCAACTTCACCAAAGGAATCTTTCAGACAGCAATTGAAATTGGTTTAAAATTGCCGCAGGTACTGAGATACAGCAAAAAGCCTCTCTTGCAAATTGCTACTAACATTGGGAGGAGGCACATAAGCCAGAAGACACATTCAAATTTTTAAGAAAAATTTTCTCCCGCCTGCCATCAGATTTCTGAACAGACCATGAACCCATACACACTCCCTCAGTAGTTTTGTTCTCTTTTCCCATTACTTATTTATTTTGTAATATTCTTATTGTAACTTCTAGTAAGTAATTACATCTTTCACTGTATTGCTGCCACAAAGTAACCAGTTTCACATGTGTCATTGATAATATATATTGTATATACTATATATCTATATATGCATTTACGCTCTGTGTGTGTGTGTGTGTGTGTGTGTGTGTGTGTGTGTGTGCGTGTGAGTGAGAGTGTGTGTGTGTGTGTGTGTGTGTGTGTGTGTGAGTGTGTGTGTGAGTGTGTGTGTGTGTGTGTGTGTGTGTGTGTGTGTGTGTGTGTGTGTGTGGGTATGTGTGTGTGTGGGTGTGAATTCTTCCTTTTTGTACAACCCTGATGTATTTACGTATTGAATTGTTATCTAAACGGCATGCAAAACAAAAGGCTTTTCACTATATTTCACACTGAGTCACAGCCTCAAAATCAGGGGCATTAATTTAGAATGGAGTTGAAGAAACATTCCTTTAATAGAGGGTGGTGAATCTGTGGAATTCATTGCCACAGATTGTTGTGGAGGCCTAGTCCATTGGGTACATTTAAAGCAGAGGTTGATAGATTCTTGTTTAGTTAGGGTGTCGAACATTTTGGGGAGAAGGCAGGAGAATGGGGTTGAGAGGGATAGTAAATCAGCCGTGATGGAATGGTGAAGTACACTTGATGGGCCAAATGCCATATTTCTGGTGTTTTTCACCTATTGATTTCTGTATGTTACATGTGTTTGGAATGGCTATAACTATTAAGTTGTTCTTGCTTGTTTATCCTGTATTATTATATCCAGATGATAATAATAAAGTAAAATTGACTTTTCAAATTGTCCTACCTGCAATAATGGATCAGTTGTGATATCTTTGTCGGACTCTGGCTCTAAAACTGGATTGGGCTTGTATTTATAGTCAGGTATGATGTCTTTTATGAGTTTGTATTTTAAAACAAGATTCTGGTGAATAATGTTTGCCACTCGATTGTGCCTGTGTCAGTAATCAGATTGAGTTAAACTGCTGCAGGATCCCGTAATGTGTTGGATTGTTACTGGTTTCGCTTGCCATATTCTGCATTTATCGTCTTGAATTTGTTAGTCTTTTATTTTGTAATTTTGATAATGTTCTTGTGTTAACCATCTGCTCTTCTATGGGTTAACTTTTTCTTCGGTAGTGATTTTCTGGAAGTAAATTCTGTGATTTTTTTTTCCTTTTTTGTGCTATGATCTATTTTCTTAGCTTGTTCGTATCCCAAACACTTGTATGTTCCATATTCATCTGTTGGTTGTATTGTATCCTGCTGCTCTGGTTTGTATTCGATTAGTTCTGTTGCACCTATCTTTATGTTTAATGTTCTGCAATTATCTAGTCCAGGCATGGGCAAACTACGGCCCGCAGGCCATATGCGGGCTGTTAAGCTTTTTAATCCGGCCCGCAGAACTTGATGAAATTATATTAATAATCCTTGTTAATGTTTTTTCCCCGCAATTCTGGCGTTTTCCCAATAGATGACGCACTCTATATACATTTGTGGCTACCCATTTCCTGGCACATCCGAACCAGTTCACAATTAGCCAGCATTCCGGCTAAGGGAGATAGCCTGCGGGGATTTGCGAGCACAGAGCTTTGGAGCCTCTGCGCCACGGGGGGCAGGTTGAGGGAGGCATAAAAGTGAGGCTGGGGATTTCGAATAAAGTTTTTTTCTTCGACTGCAGTTACCGACTCCGTGTCGTAATTTTAGCGCTGCATGTAGCACACTGCTACACATTGACCTTTGTTGAGGTGCAGCGTATTACTCCACATTTGCGCTTTACTCTTTGTTTGGCTCGACCTATTTGTGTGAACAGGCGTTCAGCATCATGAACATCAACAAAGCCAGCCACAGATCTAAGTTAACTGACCAACACCTCAGATCCATCCTGAGAATCGCCACAACAAAACTAAATCCAGACTTTGATGCGCTGGCTAAAAAGGGAGACCAACAACACTGTTCCCACTGAAATTAAAAATAAGTTTCTTCGTTGTGTTATGTAAAAAATGCATTTGAAAATATTTTTTTCAATAAGCCTTACATGTTACATGTCATTTCTGTTAAGTGATGGACATGAGTAGTGCGCAGGTGCACATACGTTCTCAAAATAAAAAATGGGCTCCAGATCAAATAACGCGCTCCGCATACTGGCGCGCTGTCACTGTTCTGTCCTGTTCTGTTGTTGAGTTTTGGCACAGGGGACAATTGAATAAGAAGGAGCAGGACAAGTAGACCTGCATCTCCTACCGTTTTTGAAATAAAGACAGGCAGGAGGAGAGTGATGATGATAATATCTTGAAGGATAACAGAATTTTCAGTGCTTTAAAATAATAACTGTTACTATTAAAAAAAGCTGTATTTTATTCATTTAATTTTCAGTGTTTTAAAAGTCATTTCAATAAATAGCTAAATACCATGGGACTTCAAAGACAGATATTTTGTTGTAATGCATTTGTTCATTTTCAATTGAAATTAAAGCACATGTTTTCTACATATCCCATGATATTTTATTTTCTCTTATGAGGTGTATTACCAAAACACTCCGTCCATCTGCTCCTGGTCCGATCCCCCTGTCAAATTTTAGAACCCTTTGTGGCCCACAAGTCAAAAACTTTGCCCACCCCGATCTAGTCCAAAGTTTATATTTATATCATTTGAAAATAGTTCTACTATTTGAATTAATTGCTTTAGCTTAACTGATGAGCATATAATTTCAAATCTACCATGTGTAGAAGGGTCATTAAGGTGTAGCTCACTTCGTTGTTTCTGATTTGATACCTAGTCTTTATCTGATTCAGTAAACTAGAAAGTAGGCTTTAAAGCTGGACAAAACCATAATGAGAGTTACCTTGGAAAATGCTTTGGTTTGTTTTAATAGTGATGGTTGTCATTTTTGGTTGTTGGTAGATAGGGTGAGTATAGTATGTCAATGCTCCATCAGATGTTGCAAGAATTATTATTTCTCTTTATTTTTGTACTTGCTGAGTTTAGTTTTTTTTGCACATTGGTTATTGTCTGTCCTGCTGGCTGCTGTCTTTCATTGATTCGAATGTGTTTCTTGCAGTTACGATGATTGCCCATAGGAAATTAAATCTCCAGGTGGTATCTGGTGACATATACACTATGTCTTTGATAATAAACTTACTTGGAACTTTGAACTTTGTGCAGGTAGGTGTGCAGTCTAAGTTGGCATCATGCTTAGCACAAAGACGATATACTGCTCCTCTGTTGTATTGCCATGTGTTCTAAGTGCTGATGATCTGATGTTATAATGCTAACTGTTGGCCAGGATGCCAGAGAACAGCTAGATTAACTTTATTGGGCACGTATAGTGTACCTCGCCACATCGAAACATACAGTGAAATGCATCACTTTGCATCAACGACCAACTCAGTCCGAGGATGTGCTGGAGACAATCCGCAACTGTTGCCATGCTTCCAATACCAATATTGCATGTCAACAACAACTTATCAACTTAACCCACAAGTCATTGTAAACTAAAGCACCTGGAGGAAATCCACACAGTCATGGAGAGAACATACAAACTCCTTACGGGGAGATTACGGACACTGTAAAGAGTTACACTAATCACTATGCCGCGCGTCACCTTCAGAAAATGTGCATGAAAGAAAAAAGACTTCTCCCTTCTTTAAGCACCTAGCTGTCATCAGAACCCAAAAGCTGAAGTTTAGCGTCACACCCAAAGGTCCTATTCCAGCAGCATGGTGCCCTTCAGTACTTCCGTGGCTGTCTGTTCTACAGTGTCATAGAATCACAGAGAAGTACAACACAGAAACAGACCCTTCAGCCCATCTAGTCCATGCCAAAACCATTTCAATTGCCTACTCCCATTTATCTGCACTAGGACCATAGTCCTCCATACCCATCCAAATTTCACTTAAGTGTTCAAATCAAGCTCACATGCACCACTTCCGCTGGCAATTCATTCCACACTCTCATGACCTTCTCAGGGAAGAAGTTTCTTCTCATGTTCCCCTTAAACAATTTGAGCTCTAGTGGTCATCCCACCCAACCTCAGTGGAAAAACCTGCTTGTATTTACCCTATCTATACCCCTCATAATCTTGTATACCTGTATCAATCTCCCCTCAATCTTCTAGATTCAAGGGAATAAAATTCTAACCTGTTCAATGTTTTCCTTATAACTCAGGTCCTCCAGTCTTGGCAACATCCTTATAAGTTTTCTCTGCACCCTTTCAATCTTATTGATATCTTTCCCGTAGGTAGGTGAGCAAAACTGCACACAACATGTCTAGGCTTTCTTATTCAGTCGAACATGCAACCAGTTGAACTCGAAGCACCCAACAAACTGAAAGGCTCAAATAAAGTTTATAATGTTTTCCCTGGATTGAGACTGTATGATGACTCTTTAACTCTTGGAGACTGAAAACAACCCAGGATGGAAAGAAACCCAACCTGGAAGCAATCACACAACCATAATATTTCCCAGGGATTGCCCTGTGGAACGAAGGGAAAAGAAATGAGGAATGATTAATTCAATCAGATGCAGAAAAATAGCTCACAACATAAATTAACACATGGAAGGCTGGTGTTCGGAGACACCACAGTGAAGCTCTCCCACGTGCTTATGCAGAGGGGGTACAGCCGTTCTTAATGTTTGTCAACCTCAGCAAGCTCGTGTGCAGCTCTCTTCGCCTACCTACAGGAAAGGTATCAATAAGATTGAAGGAGCACAGAGGAAATTTACAAGGATGTTACCAGGACTTGAACTGTGAGAAAAGGTTGAATATATTATTCTCAGAAGCGTCAAAGAGCCTCTCACTCGTTGCTCCCGGAGGAAGGTGTCTGCATGTAAGTCTCTCTCTCCCCCTCTCACTCGCTACTCCCGAGGGAATGTCCCTGTGTTTGAAAGCTCCCTCTCTCTCTACCGAAGTTCTGGGTCTGCAGTTTGTGGATTAGACTGTAGTTCTTGGTCGGTCGTTTTTCTGTTGGGCAGCTTTGAGTCGGGGTTGCCTGCAGATGAAGTACACTGAGCTGAACTGAATATGGACTCGTGCGAATTTGTGTTTTACATTCTGTGTTTTTGCTCAGACTTTCTTGTTTCCCTTTGCATGATTCAGCTTTTTGCACGGGGGATGGCGTTGAAGTTATTATTGCCTTTCGCAAAATTTTCTTTTTTTTTGCACATGTGCAGGGGTTGAAACTTTTCTTTGAATGGTTCCATGGCTTTATTTTGTGGCTGTCTGTGGGCAGACAAATCTCAGAGTTGTATATTGCATCCACACTTTGATGCTAAATGTACTCTGAATCCTTCAAAGGAGGAGAGATTTAACAGAGGTATACAAAATTATGAGGGGTATTGATAGGGTAAAGGGAAGCAGACTTTTTCCACTGAGATTGGGTGAGACTACAACCAGAGGTCATAAAAGTGAAAGGTGAAAAGTTTAAGGAAACGTGAGGGAGATCTTCTTCACTCGGAGAATGGTGAGAGTGTGGAACAAGCTGACAGAGGAAGTGGTGGGTGTGGGTTCAGTTGCAATATTTATTTTTATTTTATTTTATTTATTGAGATACAGCGTGAGATAGGCCCTCCTGGCTTTTGAGCTCCCCGGCCAGCCACCCACCATTTAACCCTCACCTAGTTAAAGGACAATTTACAATGACCAATTAACCCACCAGAGGGTACATCCTTGCACTGTGGGAGGAAACCCACGTGGTAACGGGGAGAACACACAAACTCCTTACAGGCAGAGATGGGCTATGAGCTCAGGTCGCTGGTACTGCAACGTGTTGTGCTAACCATTACTCTACAATGTGCTTCAAGAAAAGTTTAAATAAGTACAGAGATGGGAGTGCTATGGAGGGCCAAGGTCTGGTTGTGGGTCGATGGGACTAGACAAAATAACAGTTCAGCTGGGGAAGATGGGCTGAATGGCCTCGTTCAGAGCTGTCAAGTTCTATGACTCTAAGTTGACTTGCAGACAGCAGCTCTATTTAATGCAGTGCAGTGTTTGGTGTGAAGACATAGTAACAGTGACCTCTATCGTTTTGTTGGTGAACCTGCTGGGGAGAAAGGGAAACTCAAAAACTTTTGGCTTATCCTGTTCAACATAATAAGCCAGATCACATTGCGCCCAGGCCATGTCTCGCAGCTGTCTCTCGACCTGCGTTTTACACAGAGACTATTGCATTGACGGGGTGGTGGTAAAGGCAGATTCATTAGGGACAATTAAGAGACTCTTAGATAAGCAAATGGATGATAGAAAAACGGAAGGTTATGTCGGAGAGACCTCCAATCCTTGTTGTGGGTTGGAGGCTTGCATGCCTCGATGACCCAGAGAGTTAACTTGGCTGGAGTCAGGGCTTTATGCTTTAGCTCTTGGTAGTGACACTGATGTCAAACAAGTCAAAGGGTAGAAGCCAGACTAAGAGTGGTCCACTGGTCCTCCAGGTTCGGGAGTTCAGCTCAGGGCTAACAACAAAATTGTTACGGAAACAACAATGAAAAATCCTTCTACATCTGAGTGTGACGGTATTCCTGAGTCTCCACCCGGAACTTGCAGGACCGATAGGAGTGAGAACCGAGTGGAAGCTACTGACACGATGAGGGAAGCCCTGAACACCACCAGAGGCAGAGGGCCTTGCTGCCCTAAATGCTGGCGGCATAACGGGCAGTAAGTAAATAAGTAAGCAATGTAGGAGAGAAGGGTTAGACTGATCTTGGAGAAAGTTAAAAGGTCAACACAACATTCCGGGCCGAAGGGCTGTAGTGTGAGTACGGGGAACTTCTCCTGACAGCACTGCACACCTCCTGCACGCCACATTGTAAGGCCACAACACGCTGTTTCTTTACACATACAAGATTTAAACTTGAATACTCAGGACATCAAGGTCATGGAGAATTCAGGTCAGATTTAAAGGACACAATAATCAATTTCGGAATTTTGTAGGCAGGAGTTTAGTCTGCGAGCTTACTAACCACAATGCAAAGAATTTTAAAAATGATATTGAATCTTAGAAATTGGCTTCCAGCTGCATTCTGCAGTTAATATCCAGGACCCCCACACAGACAATGGTATTGTGTGTCCTTCACGGCTGTCTCTTCTCTTTATTTCCCAGCGAAAGGCATTCCAGATGGGTAGTGTTATCCAAGGCATTAATAACAGCCTACTCAGTGGAATTTCCTTTATAAATTAGATGGGCGTAATTTGCAATTAAATACCTGAACTTGCAGGAAGACAGTTTATCGTGGCATTAACATTAATGTTCAATCTACAGGAACCCAAACTGTAAGAGTTCAAAGTTCAAAGTAAATTTTTATTATCAAAGTACATATACATCACCATATACAACCGTGAGATCCATTTTCATGTGGTCATACTCAATAAATCTATAGAATAATACCTATAACAGAGTCAATGAAAGACCACCTAACTAGGGTTTCAACCAGAGTACAGAACACAACAAACCATGTCAATACAAAAAGAAAAAAAAGTAAATATTATTTATTAATAAATATCAAGAACGTGAGATGAATAGTCCTTGAAAGTGAGTCAATTGGTTGTGGGAACATTTCGATGATGCGCAAGTGAAGTTGAGTGAAGTTATCACCTTTGGTTCAAGAGCCTGATGGTTAAGGGGTAATAATTGGTCCTGAATCTGGTGATGAGTCCTGAGGCTCCTGTACCTTCCTGATGGCAGCAGGGAGAAGAGAACACACCCTGGGTGGTGGTGTCCTTGATGATGGATGCTGTTTTCCTGCAACTATGCTTGACATAGATGTGCTCAATGGTGGGGAGGTCTTTACTCGTGATCAACCAGACTGTATCCAGTACTTTTTGTAGGATTTTCCATTCAAGGGCATTGGTGTTTCCATACCAGGCTGTGATGCAACCGGTCAATATACTCTCCACCACATATCTACAGAAGTTTGTCAAAGTTTTCAATGCCATGCTGAATCTCCACAAACTCCTAAGGAAGTAAAAGTGTTGCCGTGCTTTCTTTGTAATCGCACTTATGCGCTGGGCCCAAGACAGGTCCTCCAAAATAGTACTGCCTAAGAATTTAAAGTTGCTAACCCTCTCCATCTCTGATCGTCCAGTGATGACTGGTTCATGAACCTCTGGTTTCCTTCTGAAGACTATAATCTTCTTCTTGGTCTTGCTGACATTGAGTTGCTATTGTCATATTTGAGTTGTAGTTGTTGACGTCACTCAACCAGATTTTCAATCAATGTGGGAGAAAGAGAAAGAAAGAGAGAGAGAGAGAGAGAGAGAGAGAGTTAGGGAAAGGGAGCGTGATTGTTTGCACATATTTCCTCATGGATACATGTGTTAGTTCCCTGCAAAAAGTAGGATTTCCCAGTGGCCACCCATTTCAATTCAACTTCCCATTCCCATTCTGACATGTCTGTCCACTGGCACAGTGAGGTCACTCTCAGGTTGGAGGAGCAACACTTCATATTCCATCTGGCTAGCCTCCAACCTGATGACATGCACATCGATTTTTCCATCATCCATTAATCTCTCCCCCTCCTTCACTGTTTCACTATTCCCCCATTCTGGATACCCTCTCACCCCTTCTCTTCTCTTCACTTGTCTATCACCTCATCTGATTCCCCTCCTCCTTCCCTTTCTTCCATAGTCCACTGCTCTCTCCTCTTTCTTCTTCAGCCTATCACCTACCAGTTTCTTACTTTGTCACAACTTCTGCCTCACCTGACCTCACCTATCACCTACCAGCTACCATCCCCTCACACTGCCTTCTTGTTCTGGCTTCTGCCTCCTTCCTTTCCTGTCCTGATGAAGGGTCGCGGCCTGAAACGGGACTCCTTATTCCCCTCCATAGATGCTGCCTGACCTGCTGCATTTCTCCAGCATTTTGTGTGTGTTGCTCTCGATTTCCAGCATCTTCAGAATCTCTTGTGTTTCGACTGATGACCTTGACTGGACAATCTTGGAAATATGCTCCCTGCTGTTCACCTACATTAAGGACGGTCTTGAATTTTATGCTGGCAAACTGGAATATTGTTCCTTCCAGCAGATGTTCACACTTTAAACCTTCACAATCCCCCCCACCCCACACTGTGCCGCGCAACAGTGTGAGATCCAGTGATGGGAATATGTTCCATAGCATCAATAAGTGGGTCAGCACGATAGCACAGCACAACACCATTACAGCTTGGGGTGTTGGAGTTCAGAGTTCAATTCTGGCACTGTCTCTAAGGAGTTTCTACGTTCTCCCCGTGAAACGCGAGGGTTTCCTCCAGGTGCTCTGGTTTCCTCCCATGTTCCAAAGACGCACTGGTTAGTAGGTTAATTAGTCAGTGTAAATTGTCATGTGATTATGCTAGGGTTAAATAGGTGAGTTGCTGGGAAGCAAGGTTTGTTTTGTTGGACCAGGAGGGCCTGTTCCACAATCTACCTTTAAATAAAAATCAGTAAAAAAATACCCTGTTCATTAAAATCTTCAGAACATTAAATAGGTTGAAAGCAGCAGGGTGATTAATGTTTCAGCATCAGGTGGAAGTTAAGTTAAGCATCTTTAGAACTTAATTAACCTCTTTTAAAATAAAGATCCTTTAAAACAGATGCAGATACAAGGATTTTAAGTCCTACTGATTAAAGCTACGATGTATAATCTTAATACTAGACAGTAACCCCAAGAGAGCCAAGGAGCTTCTTCAGTCCTTGTTAGCATCCTACTTACACCCAATTAATGGTTAAGATTGGATTTGTCATGTAAGCTGCTTCTTTTGAGTAAAATATCCAACCTTCTTTCATTTTCTCTTTAAGATTGTTAATTTCTGTGCAGTTTGGTAACCTCAGGCAGTCACGCAAGTAATGCCTGAGAGCCTGTTTCTTTGTGTGCAGGTTTTCGTTGATTCTATTGTACTTATTTGTGAATGTCCTCGGGGGAAAAAGTCTCAGGGCAGTATATAGTGACGTAAACACCAGATGCTGGGGTCAAAGCAGCACGCACAACACGCTGGAGGAACTCAGCAGGTCAGGCAGCATCCATGGAAACGTTGGCTGCTCGTTTCCACGGATGCTGCCTGACCTGCTGAGTTCCTCCAGCATGTTGTGCGTATGGTGACGTGTAAGTACTTCGATAAGAAATTTTCTTTGAACTTTGACCTTAATAGGGAAAATCCAAAATTAGGGGCAGGAGTCATCCGCACGGGCACTGTTCAACCATTTAGTGACCTGACGACTATCTCACCTCCACAGAGTTTAATTTGCTTCGGTTAAAAAAATCTCTGTGTTCCTGACAGATTAGTGACAGAACTGGCCTGCAGTTTCCAGCATTCTGTCTGCTTTTTTTAAAGTTAGGGACACAGCCCAGCTAATCGAACCCACGCAGCACAACTATTTATCATGATACAGTGTGGAATAGGCCCTTCTGGCCCCTTGAGAAACACCATCCCCACAATAAGCTGACAACCCCGATTTACCCTAACCTACTCACAGGGCAATGTACAATGACCAATTCACCCACCCAGTCCGCCTTCGGACTGTGAGAGGAAACCGGAGCACGGGGGAAACCACACACTCCGCAGAGAGGACATACAGATTCCATATAGAACAGTGCTGGAATTGAACTTCAAACTCCAGAACTCCCTGTGCTATAGCAGTATCGGGCTAACTGCTACGCTACTGTGGTGTCCAACACCCACATGACCAATTAACCTGCTAACCCACATGTCTTTGGACTGTGGGAGGGAACTGCAGCACCCGGAGGAAACCCACGCAGTCACGGGGAGAACGTACAATCTCCTTACAGGCAGCACAGGAACTGAACCCAGACATTTAAGCATTACGCTAATCGCTGTGCTACCATGCCACTCACAAGCTTGACTTTTTTTGTCCCTTTCTGACCCCCATTTTCCTTTCTAAAGTAACTCCTCACAGATCCAGGGACTTTTTGACAGTTGAAAGCGATGACCAGCTACTTCATCTGCCACTTCAACCCTGGGTGCAGCAAAGTGCAGCAAGACCCGGAGATCAGTTCCAGCAACTTGCCCTGGTGATTGCAACTTCCCTGAGTTCCTCCACATCTTCCACTTCCCATTTTACAGCTACTTCAAGGACATGAACCCCTTGCTTAATGGTAATGGTTCATGGTATAAACAAGGTTGGAAATCCCTACTCCACAATGACTGAGGACTGATAAACTCAACTTGACAAATCCAAGAACTCATTTATTTGTCCACTTGTTTAGAGAAGCAACATGGAATAGACTTTTCCAGGCCACCTAGCTTAATCACAGGACAATTTACAATGACCAATTAACCTACTAACCAGCACATCTTTGGACTGTGGGAGGAAACCAGAGCACTCAGAGGAAACCCACACAGTTCACGGAAAGAGCATACAAACTCCTTACAGACAGCCCTGAGCTCTGGAACAGACTGAGCTGCAATAACATTGCGCTAACTACTCCGCTACTTTGCACCTGTCAGAAACACTCAGTGTCTTTGACAGACTGCACACTTCGGGATAAGATAGCTGGCTGAAAAAGTGCTTTTATCTTTTTTAAGGGAAGGGCTGATTCTGGACTATCTCTGCCCCTCCCACCTCCTGTTACCCCACCTCCCCAAGCCCCAGTGTGGACCTCTACAGTGTAAAAGGTTCTGTCACTATTGTGGACATCACAACGAAGGTCAGGGATGTATCTTCCACAGGGCTCATGTCCCCATTGCGAAAGTGAGCTCAGAGTGAAAAGTGCAAAGGCCGGTGTCACTGACGATCCCCATCACCTGCGTGACAGAGGACTCCCTGATCTACTGGCTGAAATCGGAGAAGTGGGTATCAGGAGCGGCTGGAAGATTATCAACTCAGTGAAAAGGCACATGTACAAAATTAAGGGAGGGGAGTTTAGGGGAGACATCAGGAGTAGGTTTTTTACACAGAGGGTTGTGAGTGCCTGGAATGACTTGCCAGGGATGGTGGTGGAGGCTAAAACATTAGCGGTATTTAAGAGCCTCTTGGACAGGCACATGGATGAAAGAAAAATGGAGGATTATGGGGTAGTGTGGGTTTAGTACTTTATTTTAAGGATTATATGGGTTGGCACAACATGGAGGGCTGAAGGGCCTGTACTGTGCCGTAGCGTTCTATGGTTCTATGGAAAGATGAGCTTTGGTTTGCCCGAAACTTGCTGGTCTGCCAGCCCGTAAGACCATAAGATTCTGAAATGTAGGAGAAGAAATAGGCCATTCAGCTAATTGGGTCTGCGTCCACCATTCTATCACAACTGATGAATTACCCCTCTCAACCCCATTCTCCTGCTTCTCCTCATAACCTTTGTTGCCCTCACTAATCGAGAAATCATCAACCTCTGCTTCAGATTTACCCAATGATTTGGTCTCCACAGTCATCCGTGGAAGTAAATTCCACGGATTCACCATCCTCTGGCTAAAGAAATTCCTCCTCATCTCTGTTCTATAGTGACGTCCTTCTGAGGCTCTGCCTCTGGTCCTAGACTCCCCCACTATAGGGAACACCCTCTCCATATCCACTCTGTCTTGGGCTTTTCAATATTTGATGTGTTTCCGTGGGATCTTCCCCCCCCACCCCATTCTTCTAAACTCCAGTGAGTACAGGCACAGAGTCATCAAACACTCCTCATGCATTAACCCTTTCACTCCTGAGAGGAATGCTGCCAAGTGGCACACTCCAGGCTGCAGGACATGCTAAGGGATGCACTGAAGCTTCATGCAGCCACCGCAAGGGCTCAGTGGGGAAGGACCACAGTGTAGGGTTCTTCTGCTGCTGGGGAGGGAGGGACCGAGTTTGGTGAGGAAATCCCTCAATTATTGTAGTAGTATACCAACACAGGGGGCAACATGAGTACCAATTAAATCTATGGAATATAAAGGAGCTCTTTGGATGTGAGGGAAGAGATACGTCTCTATCAAAGGAAGTGTAAGATGTTCCTTCCTTCCACTACTTGCAGGTCACCATTGGCCAAGGTGCAGCACCTGATTAGCCTCCACCCTGATCAGGGTCACATGAAACCATGGGAGCAGGTGGTGGATGGTCGTTTGAGCAGCCGGTGCAGATCACAAGTCCTGGTTATGCGACCACTGACCCCAGGTAGACAATCTCCAAAGAGTATTGATAATGGCTGGGGTCACCTGTCTTGTAAAGACACTGCCCAGAAGAAGGCAACAGCAAACCACTTCTGTAGAAAAGTTTCTACAGTAAAATCATAGCCATGGAAAGACCATAATTGTCCAAATCGTACAACATGGCACATGATGATGATGATGATGATGAAAAGAACATTGCTATGAATGTAAGAATGAAAAGGTGTTTATTGACAAATGGTCAATAAACTGTGTAATGTCTTCTTCAAAGTTCTGATGCAAGGTCTTGGATCAAAACGTCAGCTGTTTATGCCTCTCCATGGATGCAGCCTGGCTTGCTGAGGTCCTCCAGCACTTTGTGTGTGTTGCTCTGGATTTCCATAAGACCATAAGACAAAGGAGCAGAATTAGACCATCTGGCCCATCAAGTCTGCTGCACCATTCCATCATGGCTGATCTTTTTTTCTATCTCCTACTCAACCCCAGTTCCCGGCCTTCTCCCCGTAACCTTTAATGCCGTGTCCAATCAAGAACCTATCAATCTCTGCCTTAAATACACCCAACAACCTGGCCTCCACAGCTACATATGGCAACGAATTCCACAAATTCACCACCTTTTGGCTAAAGAAATTTCTCTGTGTCGCTGTTTTGAAAGGGCATCCCTCTATCCTGAGGCCCCCCTTGTCCTAGACTCTCCCACCATGGGAAAACTCCTTTCCACATCAACTCTGACTAGGCCTTTCAACACTCGAAAGGTTTCAATGAGATCCCCCCTCGTCCTGAAATCCAGCGAGTACAGACCCAGAGCCATCAAACGTTCCTCATATAGTAACCCTTTCATTCCTGGAATCATCTTTGTGAGCCTCCTCTCCAATGCCAGCACATCTTTTCTAAGATGAGGGGCCCAGAACTTTTCATAATACTCAAGCTGAGGCCTCACCAGTGCCTTGTAAAGGCTCAGCATCACATCCTTGCTCTTGTATTCTAGACCTCTTGAAATGAATGCTAACATTGCATTTGCCTTCCTCACCACCGACTCTACCTGCAAGTTAACCTTCAGGGTGTTCTACACAAGGACTCTGAAATCCCTCTGCATCTCAGATTCCTGGATTTTCTCCGTTTAGAAAATAGTCCGCACATTTATTTCTACTACCAAAGTGCACAACCATGCATTTTCCAACACTGTATTTCTTTTGCCACTTTCTTGCCCATTCTCCTAATCTAAGTCCTTCTGCATCCTCCCTGTTTCCTCAACACTACCTGCCCCTCCACCAATCGTCGTATCATCTGCAAACTTGGCAACAAAGCCATCTATTCCATCATCTAAAACATTTATATCCAGCATAAAAAGAAGTGGTCCCAACACTGACCCCCTGTGGAACACCACTACTCACTGGCAGGCAACCAAGAAAGGATCCTTTTATTCCCACTCCCTGCCTCCTGCCCATCAGCCAATGCTCTAACCATGCCAGTACTTCCCTATAATAGCATTGGCTCTTAACTTGGTAAGCAGCATCATGTGTGGCACCTTGTCAAAGGCCTTCTGAAAGTCCAAATATACAACATTGACTACATCCCCTTTATCTATCCTACTTGTAATCTCCTCAAAGAATTCCAACGGGCTTGTCAGACTAGATTTTTCCTGAAGTAAACCATGCTGATCTTGTACTATCTTGTCCTGTGTCACCAAGTACTCCATCACCTCATCCTTAACAATCGACTCCAACATTGTCCCAGCCACTGAGGTCAGACTAACTGGTCTATAATTTCCTTTCTGCTGCCTTCCTCCTTTCTTAAAGAGTGGAGTGACATTTGCAATTTTCCAGTCCTCTGGCACCATGCCAGAGCCCAATGATTTTTGAAAGATCATTTCTAACACAATATCCATCACTACCTCTTTCAGAACCCTAGGGTGCAGTTCCTCTGGTCCGAGTGACTCATGTACCTTTAGGTCTTTCAGATTTCTGAGCAGCTTCCCTCTTGTAACAGTAACAGAGCCCACTTCTCCTCCTTCACACATTACAATATCAGGCATAGTGCTGGTGCCTTCCACAGTGAAGACTGATGCAAAATACTCATTTGTCCTTGTCCCTCGTTATTATTTCTCTTGCCTCATTTTCTAGTGGTCCTATATCCACTCTCATTTCTCTTTTATTTTTAACATACTTGTAAAAACTTTTACTATCCACCTATATTATTTGCTAGCTTGCTTTCAAATTTCATTTTTTCCCTTTTAATGATTTTTTTAGTTGCTCTCTGTAGGTTTTTAAAACCAACCCAGTCCTCTATCTTCCCACTAATTTTTGCTTTGTTGTATGCCCTTTCTTTTGCTTTTACAAAAGCTTTGACTTCCCTCAACTGCCACCGTTGTACTATTTTACCATTTGAGTATTTTTCATTTTTGGAATACACATGTCCTGCACCTTCCTTATTTTCCCCAGAAACGCATGCCATTGCTGCTCTGCTGACATCCCTGACAGCAGCTCCTTCCAATTTAATTTGGCCAACTCCTCTCTCATACCACTGTAATTTCCCTTACTCCACTGAAATACTGCTACATCAGACTTTACTTTCTCCTATCAAATTTCAAGTTGAGCTCAGTCACACTGTGATCACTGGTTCCTAAGGGTTCTTTTACCTTAAGCTCCCTAATCATCTCCGATTCATTATATAACACCCAATCCAGTATAGCTGATCCCCTAGTAGGCTTAACAACAAACTGCTGTAAAAAGCTAACTCTTAAGTATTCAACAAACACTCTCTCTTGAGATCCATTACCAACCTGATTTTCCCAATCGACCTGCATATTAAAATCTCCCATGACTGCCACAACATTGCCCTTTTGACTGGCCTTTTCTATTTCCTGTTGTAACCTGTGGTCCACCTCCCAGCCACTGTTGGGAGGCCTGTATTGTGGTAAACCATGTATACCTGTCTGGACACGCCCCTCTGCTGACTGCCCCTGTGGCTCCTCCCACAGACCCCTGTATAAAGGCAATTGGAGGCACTACTCCCCCCTCGGTCTCCAGGATGTTGTGTGGTGGTCTCTTGCTGCTAATCGTGGACTCTTGCAACTAATAAAAGCCTATCGTTCGCCTCCCGTCTCCAAGTGTTATTGATGGTGCATCATGTATATAACTGCCATCAGGGTCCTTTGACCCTTGCAGTTTCTTAACTCAACCCACAAGGATTCAACATCTTCCCATCTTATCTCACATCTTTCTACCGATTTGATGTCTTTGTTTATCAGTACAGCCACACCACCCCCTCTGCCTACCTTCCTATCCCTCTGATATAATGTGTAACCTTGGACATTCAGCATCTATCACAACCATCTATCAGCCATGATTCAGTGATGGCCACAACATCATACCTGGCAATCTGTAATATTGCAACAAGATCATCCACCTTATTTCTTATATTACATGCTTTTAGATACACCATGAGTACTGTATTTGCTGTCCTGACTCTGCATCCCTAATGATTTAATTCTCAGCCTGTTGGCTGCAACTAAGTCCCACCTCCTGCCTGCCCTTCCTGACAATCTGACTGCACGCTATCTTTACCTTTTTACCATCTGTTCTATCCTGAGTCCCTTCACTCCGGTTCCCACCCCTCGCCAAGTTCATTTAAACCCTCCCCAACAGCTCTAACAAATGTGCTTGAGAGAATATTGGTCCCCCTCGGGTTCAGGTGCAACGCGTCACTTTTGAACAGGTCATACCTCCCCCAGAAGAGATCCCAATGATCCAAGAACCTGAAGCCATGTCTCCTGCACCAGCTTCTCAGCCACGCATTTATCTGCCAAATCGTCCTGTTTCCGCCCTCACTGGCGCATTCCAGCATTTGTAGAATCTCCTGTGTTTATCCACAGTTAATTCTTGTAAATTTTATTTTATTACAAATTAAATTTATTTTGGTTAAAAAATAGTGAGCTGAACGAACCATTTTCAAATCCTTGATGTGTGTGTGGACAATGAGTGAGCCCAAAGCTGGAATAGCAGGCCAAAACGAATCTCTCGGCAACAAGGCAGTGCAGGTTCCCAGCACACAGTAGAGCTTTTTCTTCAACAAAATAAGCTTCACCCATATCAAAAAATAATTTACAAGAATTAATTTGTCAATGTCTTTTCATTCTTTACATTCGTAGTCAATGCTTTCTGTACAGATCTATTGTTCTCATATATGTGGGAATAAAAGGATCCTTGTCTGGTTGGCTGCCAGTGACTAGTGTTCTGCAGGGCTTGGTGTTGGGACCGCTTCTTTTTATGCTCTATGTCAATGTTTTAGATGATGGAATAGATTATTTTGTTGCCAAGTTTGCAGATGATACGAAGATTAGTGGAGGGGCAGGTAGTGTTGAGGAAACAGGTAGGATGCAGAAGGACTTAGACAGATTAGGAGAATGGGCAAGAAAGTGGCAAATGAAGTACAATGTTGGAAAATGCACTTTGGTCATAGAAATGAATGTGCAGACTATTTTCTAAACAGGGAGAAAATCCAGGAATCTGAGATGCAGAGAGACTTGGGAGTCCTTGTGCAGAACACCCTGAAGGTTAACTTGCAGGTTGAGTCAGTGGTGAGGAAGGTGGTGATGAAAGTTAGTATTCATTTCAAGAGGTCTAGAATACAAGAATACAAGAATGAAAGGGTTGTCTTATGAGGAACGTTTGATGGCTCTGGGTCTGTACTCACTGGAATTCAGAAGGACGAGGGGGGGATCTCATTGAAATCTTTCGAATGTTGAAAGGCCTAGACAGAGTAGATGTGGAAAGGATGTTTCTCATGATGGGAGAGTCTAAGACAAGAGGGCACAGCCTCAGGACAGAAGGGCGCCCTTTCAAAACAGAGATACAGAGATACTTCTTTAGCCAAAGGGTGTTGAATTAGTGGAATTTGCTGCCACATGCAGCTGTGGAAGCCAGGTTGTTGGGCGTATTTAAGGCAGAGATTGATAGGTTTTTGATTAGACATGGCATCAAAGGTTATGGGGAGAAGGCCGGGAACTGGGGTTGAGGAGGAGATAAAAAAAAAAGCCATGATGGAACGGCAGAGGAGACTCGATGGGCCAGATGGCCTAATTCTGCTCCTATGTCTTATGGGTCTTATATCAATAGCACTGCTGACACTCACGCGCCTCCCTGGAATGGTACACTGCTACAATAATTGAGGAATTTCCTTCCCCAATCCAGTCCAAAAGCAGGTTTCTCTGGGGCGCCAGAAGCTTTCACTAGGGGGCAGCACCGTGGCAGAGTAGTTAGTGTAATGCTTCGCAGCACCAGCAACCCGGGTTCAATTCCTGCCACTGTCTGCAAGCGCGGAAACGGGTCCTTTAGTCCTGTTCACCTACCTAACCTAGTCCTCTTGCCCCCATTTGGCACATATCTGACTAAATCTTTCCCATCCATATTCCTGCCCAAGTACCTTTTAAAATGCTGTTACTGTACCTGCGTCCTCTCAGAGGACCACAACCTCGTTGTGATTCGGAGGCTTGTGTGCCTCAGCAACCTGTAGAGCCACGTTGGCCTGAGTCAGGGCCTTGTGCTTTGGCTCTTGGTAGGGTCGCCCATGCCAAACAGGTCAAAGGGTAGAGGGCAGACTAAGAGTGGTCCTCCAGGTTTGGGAGTTCAGCTCAGGACTAACGACCCTGATTGGTCAAAAAACGACTGTTATGGAAGCTGCAGTGAAGAATCCTTCTCCACAGACAGAGATGGAGGACCTCCGTTGCTGCTGTAAACGCCAGCGATGTATTGTGCAGTAAGGACTGTACCTGCCTCAACCACTTCCTCCGGAAGTTCATTCCACATACTGACCATTCCAAATACTCTGGGTGAAAAAGTTACCCCAGAAATTCCCACTACATCTCTCCACCCTCACCCTAAACCTTTGCCCTCTAGTTCTTGACTCCCCAACCCTTTCAAAGTTCAAAGGCAAAGAAAATTTATTATCAAAGTACCTGTATGTCAATGCCAGTAGGTTAATTGGTCAACATGGGTGCAATTGGTCAGCGAGGGCTGGTTTGGCCTGAAGGTCAGGCCCTGTTACTAAGCCATTTCTCTAAGTAAAGTTAAAAGACAAAGAACCTTCACACACAGTAAAACTGCACCAAAGATCACTCTGAATCCTCAACGTCTTCTGCCCACGCTTCTGCAATTCAAAACTCTGAGTCACCATACCACGCAGATTTCTTTGTAGTTCTGAATGGACTGGGGACCTTTGTGTAAATAAACGATCTGCCTACTGGTGTTTATTCAGTTTAGGGAGAGCTACTCCATTTCATGTCTCTATTTTTAAAACCATTAAATTGCTTTTCTTAAAATTAACATTTTGATTAATGGATGAAAACTGTGCTAAAATAGACCACGCAGTTACAGAGAATGCATTGATGGGAACTAAAAATAACCAGGGTAGGAGTTAAACACATTGCCGAACTGAGATTTTATAGCATGTTAGATCACACAAGGCTTGTTTCTCATTCACCATCACTGCTACACCTCGAGGCATGTAAAATAAAGACTTGGGAAGGATGGTGCGGAATTTAAAGATTATTAAGTGATGACGCAGTGTGAAGGTTTCCATTTTAAAGGCAGCTAAGAACTTCAGAGCATTAGCCATTCAGCCCAACGAGTCATGTCAAGTTCATTGTCATTTAACTATATGTGTGTGTGTATGTATAGTTCTTTTCCAGCATGTTATACAACCATAAGACCATAAGACCATAAGACATGGGAGCAGAAATAGGCCATTCAGCCCATCAAGTCTGCTCTGCTATTTCATCATGGATGATCCCAGATCTCACTCAACCCCATATACTTACCTTCTCACCGTATCCTTTGATGCCCTGACCAATCAGGAAACCATCAATTTCCACCTTAAATATATGTGCGGACTTGGCCTCCACTGTAGTCTGTGGCAGACTGTTCCACAGAGAAGATCTTGGCTGATTTGATCTTGGCCTCAGCTCCAATTTTCTACCTGATCCTCTAAGCTGAAACTCTCCTCTGAGGGGCTGAAGGGCCTGTACTGTACTGTACTGCTCTATGTTCCCGCCACTGCCTATAAGAAGTTTGTATGTTCTCCCCATGACTCAGTGGGTTTCCTCCGGGTGCTCCAGTTTCCTCCTACGGTCCAAAGACATACTGGTTGGTAGGTTAATTGGTCACTATAAATTATCCTTTGATTAGGCTAGGGTTAAAATCGGGAGATTGCTGAGCAGCGTGGCTCGAAAGGTCGGAAGGGCCTATTCCATACGGTATCTCAATAAATAAAACAAATAAATATTCTATGTTCTGAACTGAAGACATGATGAGACGTTGTCTCCACCAGAGTATGAGTTTTAATTAATTCTCTGTCTCACATCGTAGGCCTTGGTGAGTCACCACTACTTGCAAGTTCCTCTGCATTAAACATTAAAGGGTGTTAATGCTGACTCAAGCAGAGCTCAGAGCTGGCAAGTCTCCCTCGGAGATGTTGTACCTAACCATCACAGACTGAGTCCAACGCAATCGTCCTTTTGATCCCAAACACGGTCATTTCAGCAGCTGAATGAACAGTGCAGCTCAGCGCAGGCCCTTCGGCCCTCAAAGGGGAGTAAAAGCTTTGGGAACTAGGTAGGAAGATGAAACTGAGGGCAAGATCCAATCAGCCAAGATCTTATCAAATGGGGAACACTGAACTGATTCCACAACCTACGTATGCCCTTTGAAGAACTCCACAGGTCATCTTCCCGGTATTATTTATTTATTGATTTATTATTTTTTATATATGCTCATTTTGTCTGTCTCTGCACATTGATTTTCATCGATTCTGTTTTACTTCTTTGTCCTACAGTGAATGCCTGCAAGAAAATAAATCTGAGAGTAGTTTATGGTGACCTACACTTTGAGATGACATTTGAACCTGGAACTTTGATTATAACCTTGTCTGAGGAGCTGTCAGTTCCCAGCCATGAAGAAGATGTAGTGATATACATTCAGCTCTGACTGCATTCACATGGAATCTCAAAGGGTCTGAGTCACAATGACATTTTTTCTTATTTCATTGCCTGACGCAAAGAGCTAAAATAGGCCCAATTAATTTCACAATATTGTATGCACTCTTTCTCTGGGACTGAGTTACAGGCAGAGTCTGAGTAGGCAAGGACTGGGATCATTAGGGCAAAGGAGAATAAGGGATGGTCTTATAGAGTTGTATAGAATCATGAGGGGCACAGACAGGATGAAAACTCTCAGTCATTTCCCAAGGGCTAAGGAATCAAGAACTAGAGGACACAGGTTTAAGGTGAGATTTAAGGGGAAGGGTTTAGTAGGAACCTGAGGGGGTAACTTTTTCACCAGAACGTGGTCAGTAAATGAAATCATCAGGGTCCTGGACCAGCATGGATAACTTCATTCACCTCAGTTCGGAACTGATTCCACAATCAATGGATGTGCCCTCCACTAGCCTATAGGTCACACTTGGGCAAGGTCACCCAAGGTCCTGCTTAGCCCCCACCCCCCCAATCTGGGTCATGTGAAGCCATGGGAGCAGGTGGTGGATGGTCGTACGAGCAGCTGGTGCATATCACAAGTCCTGGTTATGTGACCACTGACACCAGGCAAGACAATCTCCAAAGAGCATTGATAGTGACTGGGGTCACCCGTCTTGTAAAGACACTGCCCAGAAGAAGGCAATGGCAAACCACTTCTGTAGAAAGCTTTGCCAAGAACAGTCAAGGTCATGGAAAGTCCGTGATCTCTCACATCATACAACACAGCACATCATGATGATGATGATCCATCTATCGCTCTATTTATTATTATTATTTATTATTTTATATTTGCAGTTTGTCTTCTTTTGCACGTTAGTTGCTTGTCCATCTTAGTGTGTAGCTTTTCGTTGATTCTATTGTATTTCTTCATGCTATCTTTAAGGCACCAGTAACCTGCCTTTGCCCCTTCTCCTGGCAGTAGGAATGATTCTGCTGGACTTAGCAGTTAAGTCCCGAGTGCAGGCCAGGAGCTGGACTTGGGTGTCAGAGGCTATTTGAGACGCATGTCATTGGGAGCATTTATAGGTTGTGTGAACTTCTCTGCACCACTACTCCCTGCTCTGACAACCTTACGGAACCAAGTAATAAAAATTAATTAATTACACTGAGAATACGAGTTGTAGAGTCCATAACTCTAATGACTCTAGCAAGTTTTCGCAGATCTACTGTGCAGAGTATTCCGACTGGCAGCATCGCCGTCTGGTCTGGACGGACCACTGCACGGGATCGCAAAAGCTGAAGAGAGTTCCAAACTCAGCCAGCCCCGCAGTGGGCTCTTGCCTCCCCACCACTGAGGATATATACAACTTATAGAGCACTGCTCATACATGAAAATCAAATACAAAAAGTTTTAGTTAAAAGCAAGGTTATATAAATAGATTTTGATCTGCTGTTTATAAGTGTGAACTGAGTCTGCATTTCCTATAGTTTTAGGTATTGAATTCCACATTTTAAGATTGTAGTTCAAAGCAGCTGACTTGCCTATTGTATACATTTCTTATTGTAATTCATAGTTTTTAAAATCATGTATTACACTGTATTACTACCACAGAACAACCAATTTCACAACATACTGTTTGCAAGTGATAATAAACCTGATTCTGATGCTAATCCTGATGCTGATCCTGATTCTGGTTTTGGATTCTGATTCTGATCCTGATCCTGATTCTGATTCTGGTTTTGGATTCAGATTCTGGTTTTGGATTCTGATTCTGATCCTGATCCTGATCCTGGTTTTGGATTCTGATTCTGATCCTGATCCTGATCCTGATTCTGATTCTGATCCTGATCCTGATCCTGATTCTGATTCTGGTTTTGGATTCTGATTCTGATCCTGATTCTGATCCTGATCCTGGTTTTGGATTCTGATTCTGATTCTGATCCTGATCCTGGTTTTGGATTCTGATTCTGATCCTGATTCTGGTTTTGGATTCTGATTCTGATCCTGATCCTGATCCTGACTCTGGTTTTGGATTCTGATCCTGATCCTGATCCTGGTTTTGGATTCTGATTCTGATCCTGATCCTGATCCTGATTCTGGTTCGGATTCCGATCCTGATCCTGGTCCTGGTCCTGATTCTGGTTTTGGATTCTGATTCTGATCCTGATCCTGATCCTGATTCTGGTTCAGATTCCGATCCTGATCCTGGTCCTGGTCCTGGTCCTGATTCTGGTTTTGGATTCTGATTCTGATCTTGATCCTTGATCCTGATCCTGATCCTGGTCCTGATTCTGGTTTGGATTCCGATCCTGATCCTGGTCCTGATTCTGGTTTGGATTTTGAGTCTGTATGTTATGTTCAATGACCAGTTCAGTGTTGTGGTGAGTGAAGCTGTGCACACATTCAATTCCGACCTCTGGTGCTTAGATATTCAATCTGTGCTCAGTAAGTCTGAGCTCGTGACTTGGTTCAGAAGGTGACAGTCAATGGATAATAGATGCCAGCATTATCAGCAGCACCCACATCTTGTGAAGGAATAATTTAAAGAAAAAGGACAGAATTGTAGAGCTCACTCTCAGGTTTATTTATCACAAGTACATTAAAACATACACTCAGTGGCACATTGTTAGATACCTCTTGCACCTAATAAATCCTGTTCCTCCTGTACTTAATAAAGTGGCCACTGAGTGTATGTTCATGGTCTCCTGCTGCTGTAGCCCATCCACTTCAAGGTTTGATGTGTTGTGTGCGCTTCTGCACTCCATTCTTGTAACACATGGTTATTTGAGTTATTCTCACCTTCTTGTCAGCTTGAACCTATCAGGCCATTCACCTCTGACCTCTCTCATTAACAAGGCATTTTTACCCACAGAACTGCCTCTCACTGGATGTTTTTCTGTTTTTCACACCATTCTCTGTAAACTCCGGAGACTGTTGTGCATGAAAGTCCCAGGAGATCAGCAGCTTCTGAGATACTCAAACCACCCCATCTGGCACCAACAATCATTCCACAATTAAAGTCACTTTGATTACATTTCTTCCCCATTCTGATGTTTGGTCTGAACAACAACTGAACCTCTTGACCATGTCCACACGCTTTTGCACTGAGTTGCTACCACCATGATTTCCTAATTGGATATTTGCATTAACAAGCAGGTCAACTGGTGTACCTAATAAAGTGGCCACTGAGTGTACAGTGAAATGCATCGTTTAATGATGTGCTGGGGAAGGCCAACAGAACAACGCTAACAACAACAACAGCAAAACAAGCCCATTCCCACACACTCACACACACAGGCCTGCCTCCAACCTCAGGACAGGCTGGCTCCAGGCCTCTGGATCTGGGCCCCAGACTCCTAGATTTGTCTCCAGTCCTTGGCCCAAACTCATGAACATCGGCCTCTGATATCCGGACAAGCTGATCCAGGGCTTCGACCTTCGAGCCCTGTCTCCAGGCTTCTTCAAAATCTAGGTAACAACCCAGGGCCCTCCAATCACAGATTTAATCATTGGCTCTGCAGTGAATCGGTCAAAGGTGCTGTATAAATGTAACTCCATTTCAAGATTCAGCAGATTTCGTCTTCCTCACCCATATAACATAGAATTCCCTTGTTGTCTGTGAGAAACTTGTATGTTCTCCCTGTGACTGTATGTGTTTCTTCCGGGTGCTCCGGTTTCCTATCACAATACAAAGGTGTACCAGTTGGTCATTATAAACTCTCCTGTGATTGGGATAGGATTAAATTGTTGGATTACTGGGTGGCATGGCTCAAAGGGCCAGAAAGGCCTACTTCATGCTGTATCTCAGTAAATAAATGTGCATATCTTTCCGTTTCCTTCACAGTGTCCTGAATGCCCCCACTGTACTTGCCTCCATCATCATCCAGGCCATATATTCCATGCACACCAAACTCCCTGTGGCAAAAACTTGCCCTGAAAATCTCAGCTTGTTTCCTTCACTGTGACTGACACCTACACAGTCGACGTTGGTCGTGTTGCCAGGGTTGGACATCTGATGCCCAAAACACCGACAAACGGCGTTTTTGCGTTCTCCCTGTGACTGCGTCGGTCTGGAGTGGGTGCTCCGCTTTCCTCCCACATCCAAAATACGGATGAGTTTAAAATGGATAGTAAGCTGTGGGCTTGATATGTTGGCACCGGAAGCACGGTAACACTAAAGGGGTGCCCCCACTCCTACCCCCCCCCCAGCACATCCTTAGACTGTGTCGGTTATAGGGGCAAACAATACATTTCAGCTTATTGAGCACCTCCGCTCCATCCGCCAGAAGCAGAAATTTCTGGTGGCCAAACACTTTAATTCCAATTCCCACTCCCATTCCGACATGGCTGACCGTGGCCTCCTCATGGTGGAGGAGCAACGCGTTATATTCCGTCTGCGTAGTCTCCAGTCTGATGGCATGAATATTGATTTCTCCTTCCAGTTAAAAAAATTCCCTCTTTTTCTGTTTTCCACTCTGGCCTCTTACCTCTTCTCACCTGCCCATCACTTCTCTCTGGGTCTCCTCCTCCTTCCCTTTCTCCTATGGTCCACTCTCCTCTCCTATCAGATTCCTTCCTGTCCAGCCCTTTACCTTTCCCACCCACCTGGCTTCACCCATCACCTTCCAGCTATCCCCCTTCCCATCCCCCCCCACCTTTTTATACTGGCACCTTCCCCTTTCCATTCCAGTCCTGATGAAGGGTCTCAGCCCAAAATATCGACAGATTATTCATCTCCATAATGTTCCTCCAGCATCTTGTGTGTGTTGCTCTGGATTTCCAGTATCTGCAGACTTGCCCAATTTTAGGCATTTCACAGTACACTTCAATGTACATGTGACAAATAAAGCTCATCTTTAAATCTTTAAAGGGCCTGACTTGGCAAATGAGCTTGTTATAACAAAAAAAGCAGAAGTACAAGATACAAACCCACAAGATATAACAGGCCTTGTGGTATAATCACACTATCTCCATTTTAGTCCACACAAAGACCAACTTTATTCACCATATACATGTACATGTTTTAGCAATTTGCTGTGGTGTGTTGGTCAGGGTGTGACATGCGACAAAGAGCAACGTTCAACAATTATAAAGAAGTAAAAAACAGGTAAAAATAAAATGGCAAGTGCAGACATGGAATAAAATGTGCATAAGTATATAAATACCAGCATGAAGATAAAGGTTCAAAGGAGATTCAAAATGCATTTAATATCGATGAATATATAAATTATACAACCTTAAAAAAAGAACACAATAAATATAAATGCATAAGATAACGTATATGCATAGATTGACTGTATGTCCATAAATTGATGCCAGGCAGAGGAGTGTCTATACATAAGGTGATTGACAGTACAAAACAAAGTAGTGGTGGTTGGGGGTGGGTTAGTGGTGGTGTTGAATAGCCGCATTGCTTGGGGTAAATAACTGATTCCTGGAGTCATTTTCAAGTTTTGTTTGAAGGAATTGATTGTGTGGGTTGTATGAACATATTATTTTTATTTCAGTTCCGATGATAAAGCTCAGTGTGGCACAGCCCCTGCCATGCTACGGAAATGATGCTACAACTCACTGCTTCATTCCCACCCAGCAACTCTTGTCAGCAACATATTTTTTCAGTGAATTTCAGAACACTGTCTGCTCTGACTTAATCCCTGCTGCTAACGTTTTGCATTTCATCATTTCCTCCTTTTTTTTTAATTGAAAAGTGTAATCAAGGTTAATTGGAAGAAAAGAGAATGAGTGAGGCTCACATACCAGTGCTAGGTTGAGAAGTTTAGCTGAGCATAGCCACGTTGCTAGGTGATGTAGTGATTCAGGGGTGAGTCAGAGTGACCGATGTCTTCCATTCAGAATGCTGGAAACTTTGTGATTCCGACAATCCGGTGTCATTAAGGGGCTCAACCTGGTGCTAAAAGGGTCATAATAAACCTGATTCTGATCTTGTTTCTCAAGGCACAGTGCCTTTGAAAAGCTGGTCAGACCAAATCTCCCTCTAACAATGCCACGCCAGTAATTGCTACCAGTTCCAGTGTAGATTAATCCAGTCCCTTAATTTCTTCCCAATGACTTTCCCACCACTAACATTAGTTACTTGACTTATCCCTGCCCCCTTTCCACTGTAAACAAAGATACTGGTCACCTGTCGCTTGGCACTTCATCCATGGCCATCAAAGGTTTATAAATCTAACAGTTTACCAGTAATCTCCCCACTTGTTTTCCACAGCAGTCTTGGTGTTTCTCATCACCCCTTGGGATTACAATGGGGAGAGATCAACTCATTTTAGCCTCTGTCTCTAGAGTTCAGGAAAGTGAAAACAATCTCATGGAAACTGACTGGCTTGATAGGAGTAGCAGAAGGGAAAACATGACAAAAGCTTGCCAGGTCCTCAGGGTGTATTGACTGGTTGCACTATGGCCTGGTACTGAAACACCAGTGGCTTTGAATGGAAAATCCAACAAGTGTATATCGTGAGTAAAGCCCTCCCAACTACATGAACATCTACATGAAACACTGTCATAGGAAAGCACCATCCATCATAGAAACATAGAAAATAGGTGCAGGAGTAGGCCATTCGGCCCTTCAAGCCTGCGCCACCATTCAGTATGATCATGGCTGATCATCCAACTCAGAACCCTGTACCTGCTTTCTCTCCATACCCCCCAATCCCTTTAGCCACAAGGGCCATATCTAACTTTGATGGGGATCATCAAGGATTTCCATCACCCAGGTCATGCTCTCTTTTCGCTGCTGCCATCAGGTTGAAGGTACAAGAGCCTCAGGACTCACACCACCAGAGTCAAGAACAGTTAGTACCCCTCAACAATCAGGCTCTCGAAAGAAGCACTTAACTTCATTCACTTACCCATCCATCGAGATGTTCCTACCACCAATGATCTCACTTAAAGTTCTCGTTATCTCATTATCTCTTATTCTCGTTACTTATTGCTATTTATTTCTATTTGCATTTGCACAGTTTGTTGTCTTCTGCACTCTGGTTGATCTTTCACTGATCCTGTTATAGTTATTATTCTGTAGATTTGCTGAGTATGCCCGCAGGAAAATGAATCTCAGTGTTGTATATGGTGACATGCTGTGTATGTACTTTGATAATAAAATTTACTTTGAACTTTGAAAATTTTTTCTGGTCCATAGTTATCTTCCCACTTGCCTTCCATCGCAGCCTTCTCATCACCTGTAGAGATTTACTGTGGAGAGAGATTAAGCCATGTGAGCCTCCATCTCGAGAGTTTAGACAAATGGGAGTAATCTCACAGCTTCTCCAAGAAGTGATAAGGAGAACAGAAGGGTCAGTGTTTCCCCTGGCTGGGATGACTAGGACAAGAGGTTGCTCTCAAAAGAGACTGAGAAGCAATTTCTTGTTATAAAGTATTCTCTTCCCAAGTACTCTCTGTCCATCTCAGAAGTCAGGATCTGCCAGCTTCCTGTTTCTATTCTGACACATCTATCCATGGTCTCCTCCACCGCCATGATGAAGCTAAACTCAGGTTCGAGGAGCAACAACTTCTATTCTGCATGGGTAGTCTCCAACCTGGTGGCATGGACATTGATTTCTCCAAATTCTAGTCATTTCTACCCTTCCCTCCTTCTCTCTTTCCCCATTTCTCATTCTGGTTACCCCCTTCTCTTCTCCTCATCAGTACAATACCACCTCCCTCTGGTTCCCTTTTCTTTCCCTTTCTCCCATGGTCCACTGACCTCTCCTATCAAATTTCTTCTTCTTTAGCCCTTTATTTCTTCCACCTATCACCTTCCGGCTTCTCACTTCATCATCACTCCCCCGCCCAAATTCTCCCTCACCTGGTCTCACCTATCATCGGCCTACTTGCACTTTTCCCCCGCCCCCACCTTCTTATCCTGGCTTCTTCTCTATTCCTCTCCAGAATTAACGTGGGGGTCTCTGCCCAAAACGTTGACTGCTAGTTCCTCTCTATAGATGCTGTTTCATTCCTCCAGTGTATTGTGAGTGTTACTAAAGGCACTCAATAATTGGCAGTTGTAGGAGGCTCTTCCCAAGAGAGCTGTGGAGTTTGAGTCCCTGAGTATATTTGAGACAGAAACATAGAAACATAGAAAATAAGTGCAGGAGTAGGCCATTCGGCCCTTCGAGCATGCACCGCCATTCAGTGTGATCATGGCTGATCATCAACTCAGAACCCTGTACCTGCTTTCTCTCCATACCCCCGGATCCCTTTAGCCACAAGGGCCATATCTAACTTCCTCTTAAATATGGCCAATGAACCGGTGTCAACTATTTACTGTGGCAGAGAATTCCACAGATTCACCATTCTCTGTGTGAAGAAGTTTTTCCTCATCTCGGTCCTAAAAGGCTTCCCCTTTATCCTTAAACTGTGACCCCTCATTCTGGACTTCCCCAACATCGGAAACAATCTTCCTGCATCTAGCCTGTCCAATCCCTTTAGAATTTTACATGTTTCAATAAGATCCCCCCTCAAAATTCTAAACTCCAGTGAGTATAAGCCTAGTCGATCCAGTCTTTCTTCATATGAAAGTCCTGTCATCCCAGGAATCAATCTGGTGAACCTTCTTTGTACTCCCTCTATGGCAAGAATGTCTTTCCTCAGATTAGGGGACCAAAACTGCACACAATACTCTAGGTGTGGTCTCACCAAGGCCTTGTACAACTGCAATAGAGCCTCCCTGCTCCTGTACTCAAATCCTTTTGCTATGAATGCCAACATACCATTTGCCTTTTTCACCGCCTGCTGTACCTGCATGCCCACCTTCAATGGCTGGTGTACAATGACACCCAGGTCTTGTTGCATCTCCCCTTTTCCTAATCGGCCACCGTTCAGATAATAACCTGTTCTTGCAACCAAAGTGGATAACCTCACATTTATCCACATTAAATTGCATCTGCCATGAATTTGCCCACTCACCTAACCTATCCAAGTCACCCTGCATCCTCGTAACATCCTCCTCACAGCTACCACCACCGCCCAGCTTCGTGTCATCCGCAAACTTGGAGATGCTGCATTTAATTCCCTCGTCTAAATCATTAATATATATTGTAAACAACTGGGGTCCCAGCACCGAGCCTTGCGGTACCCCACTAGTCACTGCCTGCAAGTTGACAGAGTTTTGGTTACTAAAGGAATCCGGGGGGAGGGAATAGGTCTGTTTCTGACACACTGATCCAGTCACAGGCAGATTCTAAAGGCAGATCTAGTTAAGATGCTGCCACACAGCCACACTTACCTGCAGGTGGTGAGATTACCTAAACCCACTTATCAATAAAACAGATGGATATGTAGACTGAATTGAAAGGTCACGACAATATTGAAAAGGCTTCCCAAGCTATGTCACATTCAATTTAATTACCATTCTTGAATGTCACTGTCAAAATCCTTTCATTGAAATGTTCTCCCTTCAATTCACCAATCTCTCTCTTTCCACCACAACTATTCGTTTTTCTCACTCTGTTTTGCTGATAAGAGTCAGAATCACTGATATATGTCATGAAGTTTGTTGTTCTGTGGCAGCAGAACATTACAATCTTTAGCCAGCTGCTGAATTGGGGCAAGCACTGCAGCATAAACATCTACGTGGAGCCACAGATGAGGGCGGCTGACAGGCCTCACACCCCGGTGTTGGACGTTGATGGTTTTGATCCGAGGTTTTTCAAAGTCAAGACTGAGGCATGAAACTTGTTACTGACAATCAGTTACTAAGCGACTCCGGTGTTACAAAAACGAACAAGACAAAGACAGGAAAACGAAACATGAGGGTGAGAGGGAGAGTGGGGGGAGAGAGGGAGGGAGGGGAGGAGAGAGGAGAGAGGGGAGAGAGGAGAGAGGGGAGAGAGGAGAGAGGGGAGAGAGGGGAGAGAGGGGAGAGGGGAGAGAGGAGAGAGGGGGAGAGAGGGGAGAGAGGAGAGAGAGGAGAGAGGAGAGAGGGGAGAGAGGAGAGAGGGGAGAGAGGGGAGAGAGGGGGAGAGAGGGGAGAGGGGAGAGAGGGGAGAGAGGGGAGAGAGGGGAGAGGGGAGAGAGGAGAGAGGGGAGAGAGGGGAGAGAGGAGAGAGGGGAGAGAGGGGAGAGAGGGGAGAGAAGGGAGAGGGAGAGAGAGGGGGAGAGAGGGGAGAGAGGAGAGAGGAGAGAGAGGGGAGAGGGGAGAGAGAGGAGAGAGGGGAGAGGGGAGAGAGGGGAGAGAGGGGAGAGAGGGGAGAGAGGGGAGAGGGGAGAGAGGGGAGAGAGGGGGAGAGAGGGGGAGAGAGGGGAGAGAGGAAGAGAGGGGAGAGAGGAGAGAGGGGAGAGAGGGGAGAGAGGGGAGAGAGGGGAGAGAGGGGAGAGAGGGGAGAGAGGGGGGGGAGAGGGGAGAGAGGGGAGAGAGGGGAGAGAGGGGAGAGAGGGGAGAGGGGAGAGAGGGGAGAGAGGGGAGAGAGGGGAGAGAGGGGAGAGAGGAGAGAGGAGAGAGGGGAGAGAGGAGAGAGGGGAGAGAGGGGAGAGAGGGGAGAGGGGAGAGAGGAGAGAGGGGAGGAGAGGAGAGAGAGGGGAGGAGGGGAGAGAGAGGGAGAGGGGGAGAGAGGAGAGAGGGAGAGAGGGGAGAGGGGAGAGAGGGGAGAGAGAGAGAGGGGAGAGAGGGAGGGAGGGGAGAGAGGAGAGAGGGGAGAGGGGAGAGAGGGGAGAGAGGAGAGAGGGGAGAGGGGAGAGAGGGGAGAGAGGAGAGAGGGGAGAGAGGAGAGAGGAGAGAGGAGAGAGGGGAGAGAGGGGAGAGAGGGGAGAGAGGAGAGAGGAGAGAGGGGAGAGAGGGGAGAGAGGGGAGAGAGGAGAGAGAGGAGAGAGGGGAGAGAGGGGAGGAGGAGAGAGGGGAGAGGGGAGAGAGGAGAGAGGGGAGAGAGGGGAGAGAGGAGAGAGGGGAGAGAGAGGAGAGAGGAGAGAGGGGGAGAGAGGGGAGAGAGGGGAGAGAGGAGAGAGGAGAGAGGGGAGAGAGGAGAGAGGGGAGAGAGGAGAGAGGGGAGAGAGGAGGAGAGGGGGAGAGAGGGGGAGAGAGGGGAGAGAGGAGAGAGGGGCGAGAGAGGAGAGGGAGAGAGGGGAGAGAGGGGAGAGAGGGAGAGGAGAGGAGAGAGGAGAGAGGGGAGAGAGGAGAGAGGGGAGAGAGGAGAGAGAGGAGAGAGGGGAGAGGGGAGAGGGGAGGGAGGAGAGCGAGGGGAGAGGGGGAGAGAGGGGAGAGAGGAGAGAGGGGAGAGAGGAGAGAGGGGAGAGGGGAGAGAGGGGAGAGAGGAGAGAGGGGAGAGGGGAGAGAGGGGAGAGAGGGGAGAGGGGAGAGAGGGGAGAGAGGAGAGGGGAGAGGGGGAGAGAGGGGAGCGGGGAGAGGGGGGAGAGAGGAGAGAGGGGAGAGAGGAGAGAGGAGAGAGGGGAGAGAGGAAGAGAGGGGAGAGAGGGGAGAGAGGAGAGAGA